>NC_142928.1:104612021-104624521 GCF_046866305.1 Octopus bimaculoides
GATAATGGAAAATATCTGATTCATGTACTTTACTCAGAGAGAGATAAAGATCAATTGACTTGAGTTAGAGATGAAAACAAATGTCAGCGTTGCTTAAACAGTATCAATGTGAAGACACTCAAACAAATACACACACACACACAATTATGATCATAATCATCATTATCATCATCACTATTGTCATCATCATCATCCTCTTTTTCTTACAGATCCTTTCTAGCATGACTTGGATGGGATCATCACAATCTGAATCAATTCTTATTTGAAGCTAATTCTCTTCTGGGTAGATTGAAGGATCACATCTCACTTGTAAATTATGAATTAAAAGCTTCTCTAATAATATAAATATTATTGGTTGAACATGCATAGTATATGTATTTTGTTTATACACCAATTTGTTGTGGGATAGCATCCTGGGAAAGCTCCTTTCCCTACACAATGCTGAGTGTTAAAGGACACTGAATGTCTCAGCCAGGTGAGTCACCTTGCCTGAAATGATTGAGAATGATAGATATTGATATTTCGCTATTGTTGTAGCGACTTAGTATCATTTACTCAATTCACCTCAAAACGAATTGAATCACTGCTCTGGGACATAAATGCAAATAGTGTGAAGTCTATCATTCTCAATCACTTTGGGCAAGTTGTCTCACCTGTCTCGGACATTCAGTGTTCTTTAACACTTAGCATCATGTAGGGAGCTTTCCCAGGACCAGAACGCTTTTCCACACCAAATTGGCATAATTAACTAATCAAATACACTATGTATGTGTGACAGATAATTTTACCCTTTGTTTGTCTGACTGAATATCTTTCTTATCACCATCTTTTTATAGAGTTTCTTTATGATGGGATTCCATTCAATTTCTATATACCAGTTTTGCTTACAAGGCAATGATCAACCTGTGATTAAAATAGAATACACTTGCCATACAATAGGATAAAACCCAAACTTCACAACTTGTCTGCTGTTAAGCCATGCCAGAGCAAGAAGCCCTTTCCGTGAGCTATAGACTCTGAAGCCATAGTAACATAGAATAGTTGATCTTTTCACCTAATAATTTTTCTTCATTTTCTTTTTTTCAGGTTTTGTTCCTAAGACAAATCTGGGTCGTGATGTCAGTGGTGCCAAAAGATTTTTTTTGAATTATGTTCTCTATTACTTTTTACGCTATTTGAACATTGCTAAGACAGTTGATGAAGGTGCTGAAGCTATTATGGATTGTGCTGTTGGAGAAAAACTAAAAGGTTAATAAAATATTTCTTTTTATTATTTATTAATAATGTTTAATAATGTTTGAGGTGGCGAGCTAGCAGAATCATTAGCATGCTGAACAAAAGGCTTAGCAGCATTTTGTCCATCTTTATGTTCTGAGTTTAAATTCTGCTGAGGTCAACTTTGCCTTTCATCCTTTTGGAATTGATAGATTAAGTATCAGTTAAGTATTGGGGATTACCCCATTCCTATAATTGCTGGCCTTGTGCCAAAATTTGAAACCATTATTTATTAATAATGTTGACAGTAGTCACTCTTCCAATCAAAACAAGAAAACTAAGTTTCCATTGTTTCTTCTTTTCTCCTATTACTCTTATTATTTGTTAAGTGCGACACTTTACAGAAACGTTACCTTTCTTTTCTGGTGGCAGAAGGTAAGATTTGAACTCAGAATGTATAATGTTGGAACAGACACTGTAAGGCATTCCATCTGATTCTCAAACAATTCCTCCAATTTATTACTCTAAACTAGTTCTTTGAGGCTAACTTGCAGAGTTGTTGGAGGGTTGCGGGGAATACTTAGCAGTATTTGTTCTGACTCTTCTTTCTCAGTTCAAACCCTGCTGAGGGTAACTTTGCCTTTTGTCCTTTTGGTCTGAGTAAAATTAAGATTTTATCAACTCCAGTCAAGTGGTGGGATCAATGTAATCAGTCAACTGTTCCCTTTCCTACCAAATTTCTGTCTTTGTACCTATGTAATATAATCTACAATCTATTGTCAGTGACTATGACTGACTTGACTTCAAAAATCAAATTTCTCCTGATAAAGCAATCACCAGCTAGCTGGTACCACTTTTCAGCAGGGATAGATAGATCTTTTAGATTCTGATTTACAGTGTCCTTAAATCTCAATTTAGATCTACTAATATTTTGATAGCCATCTGCCAGTTGCAAGAGCAGGACTTTTTTTTGGAGTTTATCACCACCTAGTCTGACAATGTGGCCTGTCCAATGGAGATTTCTCTGCATCAATAGATGGTGCATGAATTGAAAGCAAACCTTGTTGAGGACTTTGTAGTTTGAGGTATGCTAAAACCATTTGATGTTCATGATAGGATAGCTCTCAAATATCATGGTGGCATCTGAGAGCTATTCAATTTGACTTGTGTTTTGTAAAGAGTCCATGCCTCTGCACCATACATTAAAGTTGAGATGCCAATGGCTCTGTATACCATCTGGTCTTGTGCCTTTGTAAGATTCCTTTGTTGTCAATAGTGTAATTGATGACTGGATTTGGTGGAGTGTCAAACAGCATATTTCACATTCAGATTTGTTTGGGTTCTAAATTTTAGTCCTTCAGAGGTTGACTTTGCTTTCTAGAGTCAATAATGTAAGTATCTGTACCTTAGCTTTATATAAGGGCAACAAAGAAGCCTCTACATGCTTACTTCGCTTGCTAGTATGATTAACAAATACTTTTACTGGCAGTGTAGCGTTCAGTCAAGATCTAATTTACATAAAAATGTAGAAAACTTTTGTTTTTTTTGTTTTATCAATCATACTTATGAAAACACAATTATGAATAGCATAAATTTTTAAAACATTTGTATCATAACAACCATTTTTCCATGCTTGTATGGGTTGGATGCAGTTTATTGAAGCAGGTTTTCTGCAGTTAAGTGCTTATTATTACCAATCCTTACCTGTTTCTGAGTAAAGTAATATTTTCTTGTGGCCAAACATATTTACACAGAATATTAGAAATAAACGACATTTATTTACAGCAGTCACGCTGTATCAAGACAAGGAGACACAAACACGTTTGCATGTGCACACACACACACACACACACACATGACAGTCTTCTTTAATTTTCCATGTGCCAAATGTACTCACAAGACTGGCTGTCCCAAGTTATAGAAGACACCTTCTCAAGGTGCCATGCAGTGGGACTGAACCTGAAACCATGTGGTTGGGAAGCAAATTTTGTAACCACTCAGCCTTAAAAATTTGCAAGCACTGAGATATTTCATGCAGTGCACTGTTTAGATGTCATTGGTGGCTCTAAATGTATTGTTGTTGACTTGTTTTACTACACACACCTTGTGAGCAATAGATTTTCCACACCAAACTGAAATTTAGTTTACCAAAGAGTAAATTTATTTTGCCGAAGTACAAGTCTAACATATTACTAGATAAAATAATGATGCTAAATTATTACTATTTCACTGAACTACTAACCATGTTTATTTTTACATGACATCATTATCATCATTTAACATCTATTGTCCATGCTGACATGGGTTGGACGGTTTGACCAGGGCTGGCGAGCTCAGGAGCTGTACTAGACTCCAGTCTGATTTGGCATGATTTCTATGGCTGGATGCCCTTCCTAATGCCAACCACTCTGAGTGTAATGGGTGTCAGTTGCATGACACTGGTATCTGCCACTACTATGACTTAATTTGGTTTGATGGGTCTTCTACTCAAGCATGGTATGTTGCTGAAGGTCTGTCATTTGTCATTGCCTCTGCGAGGCCCAATGTTCAAAAGGTGCTTTTTATGTGCCACCAGCACAGGTGCTAGTTACGTGACACCTTTAAAGCTCCTATTTTTAAATTTATTTTATTTTATTTGAATTATGTACCTGGTATATCTTACATACTTATATATAGACTTTTATATTTTTGCTTTCATTTGTGCCTTTCAGGAGTAACTGGAAAATTCTTCAGAAATCGTGAAGAAGCACAGTCATCTCTGGAATCTATGGATAAATCCCTGAGAACTGAATTATGGGATGCAAGTGTGCTTTATTGCTATTTAGAGGGTAAAGTTCCACTTCCCGTTGCAGGACTGAAATTTTCTGATAATCTTCCTGTCAAGATCTCAGTAACGCCTTCACCTGATGAGGAAACTCCAGATCTGGGAATAAAGTCTTCTCCAAAAAATCATTCTAAACTGGAGGCATGAATATCTGCATTAAAAGCCACAAGTTGTTGTTTATAATACCATGTAACCCTACCCTGATATGTAATTGTACATATTTACAAGTTTGGTTTTAGTCCCTTTTTTTATTTTTTACAGGAAATAATTCTTTATTACTATATATAGCTTTATTTTTTGGAAAAATATATCATCTTTTACACATATTGGTACATTTCTTTTTAGCGTTCTTTATTGATTTTTATTTTGTTTAACTTTATTTCTGGGATAGAGAACTCAGGTAATTCCTCCTTTTTTTTAATGTGAGAACCTTTAATGGTAACTAGAGAGTTCTCTGTTTATTATTCTTTTCTCTAAAGATATTGTTAAGATAGTTATTTTTGAGAAATTATTTTGACTGTTGACAATTTTGATGTTTTCATAGATTCTTGTCTGTGATGTGATTCAGTTCTATTTTCTTTCCTTTATATACTGCAATTTTCCCATATAATAGATTTAATCTATTGCCCACTTTCATGCAACAACTTGGTGTCTATATGCTTTGTTACAAGCATTCAGACTAAATTTCTGGTCTGAGATCAGATATCTAAACCTTCCTCCTTATTCCTCCATCAGTTCCAGATGCCTTGTTGATAGTTCATGGGTTCTGCTATTCCTCCTTTGACTAAACCTTTTAGCAGGTCTATCATTAACAAAATGACCTCTGCAGTACTATTCGAAACTTGTTGACATTCTATTCAACATAAAATTTCTATGTTATTTACAGAAGATTGGGAATATAAATACCTTGTAACTCACTGGGATTTGGGGCCCTGCTAAAAATGTTATTCTGATGTAATGTGTCCTAGCAAAGACCTCCAGTGCATTCTGGCAAAAAACCTTCTACGTCCAAACTCAACCGGCAACAATGCAATGCACATGCCGTATGATGGATCTATGCAAGAATCAAAAGGTAACAGAGCCAATTGCCAACTTAACTACATCTTTATGTTGCTAGCATTTCAAATCCTAAGATCCTCACTAAACAACTAATCACTTCTTCATGTTAATAAATCTTCTGTTACTAAAACCAAATATCAGTCTAATCCCACCTTTTAACTCGTTTGTTTTAATACCAGTTTTCATTATAATTTTTTTTAAAAAAAGCCGCAAAAAAGTATTGTCTTTCTCTACATTACTACTGAACAAAATTCATAAAAATTTATATTTTATCTAAAAAAATCCTTTTCTCCTTGATCAAAGGGAAGAAAGAAAACCCCTTAAGGTAAAAGGATGAAAGAAAAAAAAATGTTTAAAAATATTTATTTCTTATTGACGTTGTCATGGTGATAGTGATCCTCGTCATAATTACATTTGTAAATATGTAAAACTATTGAGAACTTATTTTTACAAAATTTACATAATTTTTCCCTATATACTCTCTATAGTATTTTATATTGTTTCAGTGAATGTTTTTCAAATTTTATATTATTTTTGTATTCTGTATAAGTATTTCCAACTTTTTTGTATTTTTTTTTGTGATACTAATCCTATTTATAAATTAACAATTACCATCTAACTTGTATTTTACTGGTGTAATCAACATTTCTTTTAAGCTTTCACTGGAAATGAAGAAACCTTTGATTGCTTTATATCTTGTATCAGATTATGAAATAATAATACTGTGATAGAAAGAAACCTGGATATTCTTAATTAGTTTGTGGAAATAATAAGTGAAATTACTGTTAATTAGTGGAATTATGTCTATGAATCTATGGAAATGACTTCAGAATGTCTGCTTGCTCATCAAGACAGAAAAGAAATATTAATGTTTAAAACATTGTGTTGTTGTCTTGAAACAGCCTTGCATTCATATTATACCAAATGGAACTGATTCTTATCCTTAGACAAGGTACCTGTCTTTCATTACCTCTGCCTGCTTAGCTGTAGAGAGGCACCATGCATAGTTACAACACTTTGTTATACTTATGACTTAAATGAAGTAATTCTTTATACATACAATGTTTATTTTACACTGTTATGTGTTAGTCATTTTTAAGCCACCAGAATTCTTTTTAAAGCTAGATGAACTTATCATAGATTACAATAAAAATATAGTAATAAACGAACATTATATCCTGTTTCCAGCAGCTGATCTGCCTTGAAATATCAATCAAAATACCCATTGACAGCTACTACTTTATAGTCTAGAGCAATAAATTCATTGCCTGTAACTACAGTAATACATGGTTCATATATTACACATTTAATATACAACTAACATTTACTTTGAGGAAAAGGTCGTATGTTTTATATTGTTATTCATAGTTTCATTAAGTATGAAATCAGTTTATTTGAAAATGTTATTCTTGAATGTTGTAGGCTGCCAAATGGTAAAATTAAAGTAAAACAAAAGCAATGAAACTTCTGCTAATCTAAAGTTTCTTTGCATAAATCCTTATTGATCTTTCACAATGGTAAATTGCTAATTCAGTTCGAAAGTAAATTGGAAGGGACAGCATTTATAATTATTTATTGATTTCTTCCCTCTCAGTCTTTGGATTGTCTGTCTATGGTTTATTTACATTGAGTTTGATTGGTCAGGGAATTTTGAATATTTATGTTTGTTCAGTGCCCTACCCTTCCTTCACCTTTGTCTGATAGAGCTGTAACTGTTGCTCCATGATGGTGCATTTTAGCAGAGTGTTACAATATTGGCAAATAGTTCCACTCTAGTGTAGTCTTGGCAAATAAGTATGGCAAGTAAAATATACCATATACTCTAGGAATAATCATAGTTTATTGATAGATAGTGTACTGAATACACACATACTTACTACATAAACACTTTAAATAGTTTTTATTTAATTAACAATTAAAATCTAATCTCTAAAATTCTGTGATTAAAACTGTAAAAAGATTCATTTTGTCTCAAAGTTGTTATATTTTATTTATAATGAAAGCATTTTAAAATCTTTCAAAATTGCTGTTGATCATCTGGTGTTAAGTCTGCATATGGGTCTGTATCACTGTCATCCTCCTCAGTGTATCTTCACAGTGAATTCATTCTTCCCATCCATTGCATTTGAAATGCTACACTAAAAAATGATTTTACATTTTCTACAGAAATGGCTTCATAAATTTTTTTTATCAGGAAAATCCCTTAATTCACCCATTGGTGGTACACATATAGTGCTACTGTTTGCAAATGACAGTTCTTCCTCTACCAGCCATTTATTTCACTTCCCACAGATATTGTCCTCAAAGAATGTAAGTGTAGATGTTTGGTTAAGTTCTCTTTCTAACCACTGTGCAGCACCTTGACCTACTGTCCATCATACATAGCCTTAGCGTGATCAATATTTTGTGAGTGAAATTAGTAAATGGAAAATATGTGGAAACCTGTCATATATATATATATATTAAACACCAGTGAGAAAACCCAGAAACTGATGTTCTTTGAACAAAGTCTCCTGTGATATTTTTTCAACACTACACTGTAGACACTCATTTGATAAGTCTGTTAGAAAGCTGTGACCAATGATGTCATTATTTGCAATATTGAATACATAAATGACTTATATCAAGAAATTGAACCACAGATATTACTTACCACATTACCTCCCCAGCATTAGTTCAGATATAGTATTGTTTCATTGAAGTTGCTTCTTGACATTGTGTTAAATGGTATAATGTTTTAAAACCAATTAGTTGTTTTCCTTGCTTTGTCTGCCAGGTCACTTCCTCCTATATATATTGTCAATTCATAAACATTTATCAACTTCTGGATATGCAAAAAAAACCTGGACTTCCACTGTCCAGTAACATCACATAAATGTTTATGTACGTAAACTGAGTTTTGAGGTTTGCTGAAGGTCTATTCAATTTTAGTTTACTGTAGCAATACCAAATTATAATCATGAAGCAAGAATGTAGCTTTGTTGATTGGTACTTTAAAATTTTTGCTTTCATCTATGTCTTAAAATAGCTACAACTGTGAGTACCAACAAGAACATTAAATATAGGTGATTTAGTAATTTAGCTTGTTGGCCAGTTCTGTGGTGGAAGGAGTTAAGTGAATGACTATTTCACTAGGTTGCATGCTGTTGGTACACTGTACACTTGTAGATTGTTTACATCTCTGATACAAATGTCAGATCATATTGTAGACTACTAATATAGACCATAATATTAGTATTCTGTGTAAACTGTAAATTTAAAGATGAAAAGTGTTTGCTACTGAAGTACAACAAAGTTCTTACTAATAACTTTTGGTGTGGTGCTGAAGATCTTTTAGGTTATTCTTTGCAGTATGTACTCTTAGATACTGGTACTTATGGTATCAATAACTGTTTTGTTATGAAAAGTGTAGTTCTGTTTCTAACCCTGGTGGTGTATAATGTAAGGAATAGATGAATTATATCAGTCAGTTGGCAGCAAGTATGCACTGAAAAAGTTTAAAGTTTGCTCTAAGTTTTAGAACAATAGCCTTTATTTGGATTTTAGTACTGGCACATTCTATGTGTGTCTAGGACCAGGCTGGCTTATTTAATGAGAATAGGCTTATGTGCCGTGATTTATGGTGTGCACATAGAAAGGTAAGCATTAGTTAGAGAATTTGCATGTCATATTTATGTTAAAAGATTTAATACTACTGTTCTTGAGTGGTGTGTGTCCATATGAAACAGAAAGTAACGTAAGTCAAGTCTTTATTAAACCATACCACACTTTACATTATTTTCAAATATAATTTATTCATTTATTATTGAAACATTGCAATAAAATATCAAGAACCACATTATTTTGCATGTTTACATTCATTCACAATTGAAATTATAAATCCTTTAAATTTCATTAACAAGATTGATGACCAGAAAGTACATTTTACAATTTCTGAAAAATGTACAAAATCACATTCAAATACAAAGAATCTATGAAAAGAAAAACGAAAAAGCAAACTAAAGGAACTTATTAAATGAAGAAAAGTAAGCAAAAAAGAAATCCTGAAATAATTCATAAAATTTAATAAATTCCTCATCAAAATTTGGTTTAGGGAGACTTCAAGAATTGAACAAGAAGCTATCATAAGATAATATTACAGACAAATTCAGTAAAGAAAGAATAGTGTGCCCTACAAGGATGCCTAAAATATCTAATTTTACATTTTGTTTTATTCTTTGAATGAACTTGTTAGCTCTAATTACTGTTAGTGGCTTGATAATTATGAAATTTAATTAAAAGGGTAACAAATTTGTGTTTACACATTTATACATCTGGCAAGTTTTCATTGGTTAAGGCCTGAATCATATGACTGTTGTTTGGTTTTTATCAAACACAGACCTATGGTGTTAGTGAACAGAATACATACTTTCTGATGACTTCATGAATTTATGTCTCAGATTATTGATTTTCTTTTCTTATATAGGCTTAATAGCTAAAGCAAATGGAATGCTGTGCCATTCATATCTCTTTCACAAGTGTTAGTAGTGACTTTTAAGAAATATAGGAGACTGAAAAAAAAAATCAATCCTAGAAAATGTATAAACTATAGATTGTCAAGAGACAAATGTGAGTCCAGCAAGATTTGAATTCAGAAAGGAGACAGTAAGTCCACTGTATCAGCAATATACACTACTCTTAAGAAGGATTTATTTTCTACTTTATGTAAATCCGTATGACTATACCATTTCCAAAATGGATTATTAATTTCAATTTTACCCCCCTTTTTTTTTTTATGAAACAAAATTCTGTTTGATGGAAATTCATTCAGTTAAACCAATTTTTAAACCTACATCTATAAGAGCTACAGATAACTAAAATATTAAGTAGCTGAGTTAAGGACCAAATGTTACTACCTAGCACTCAGCTGTATTTCTGAATAGTAGTCAACCTATGTTATGAAGTAGGTACCATGCTGAGGTACAATATCACAGATGCGTACAGCAAAAACACTGTATAACTGATAAGCATTTTCATTGGTTTGCAGTTAAACCTGAATTTTTTAATGAGCAAAAATCAGTGGTAAATAATTTTTAAAAAGGGAACTGTTTTTCAACTGCTCAACACACACACAATGAAGTGGGACATGTTGCAATTCCTTCCAGTAATGTTACTAAAAAAAAAAGAGAAGTGTTTGCATATAGCTTTGATAATCCTTTCAAGTATAAACACAGATAATAATTAAAAAAATAATTTCATCAATATTATTATGCATTTACATACTTTAAAGAACAAAAAGAAAAACCTCAAGAGCTGCAAGTTGGTAACTGTCTTCTTGGCATACGTTTGCAACTGATGGAAAGGAAGAATTAACCATAAAAGAAGGAGATTTTAATATTAGTCTGATTTAGTTGCATGAAGACTCATAATTAGTATTTTTATCATCATAAAATATATAAGAAAATTTTCTCTTCCAACTTTTGGTCCCTGAGAAACATTTTTTTTACAAAAATCGATAATCTCTGCACATTTATGTGTGTCTGTGGGCATCTGTAGTTAAGGACATGGATGTGTTTGTGTCTTGCATAATACTTTGGGGTATCTTGTGCAACATTGTGTGATATGTAAATGGTGAATGATAGTTACAGGTATTCAAAATCATATCATTAACCTTGACATAAGTAAAAGGAAATGGTTTATTATTGGCTAATATCACATCTCAAATAAATGGACACTTTTATGGTGTATTCTAGTTTCAGGTTCTATACTGTTGCATCATCAAAGACTTTGTTTTAAATTTGCTTGTACTATATTCCCAGCAAAAACATCAGTTAAAACTTTTACTGTGAAAAGCATAAAAATTTTATCATTCTTAACTGCAGAGAGCAGTTTTTGTTGAGGGATGTCATATATTGAGACTATATTCTCTTGATATATGTCAATTTATTGAGGCAATGTGACTTGCAGAAAAATACAAATTCTATTTTTAGGCTGATATTTAACATCATTACCGGAATAACCATGAAATTTAACTTTGATTTTGTATTTAGTTTGCAAGATTCTTGATGTGAATTCATGTTGAAACAAATCTTGTATCTTAGTAGGGTCATTATGCCAATAATAATAAAAAACATGCAATTTAATTTCACAGTTGAAGGGTTAATCCCACTCTAGGTCCTACCTCATATGAAAAAAAACTCATAATAGGTGCAAGTGTAGCCTCGGGCTGACTAAGTCCTTGTGAGTGGATTTGGTAGGTAGAAAATGAAGAAGCCCATCGTAATATATATAATCTATATATGTATTTATGTGTGTGTACCTTTCTGTCTGTGTTTGTCCCCACCACCATTGCTTGACAACCAATGTTGGTGTGTTTACATCCCTGTAACTTAGTAGTTCAGCAAAAAAATACTGGTAGAATAAGTCCTGGGGTCTTAGTCTGGCAGTAGTCAAATGACTGAACAAGTAAAAGAATAATTATAGTAGACTAAGAAGACACTGGGAGGTGTCTTACCCCCTACTATGCATGCATTTAATTACAAGTGAGCATGGTATATGAGGAACCACATTTATCTCCTCTGAATCTACTCATGGGAGTCCAAGTTGGGCTTAAGGCTCCTAATGAATTGGGTCTCTTCTATCTTTAGATCCATAAATGAGTTTCCCAAGAGTAACAACAGAACCACTGGACCAAACAAAAGCTACAATGTATGTCTTACAGAAAAATGCTGTTTGGAATACAAAATAAACAGATTAGGAGAGATACACTTAATCTCACATATGATGAATGTAAGTACGCAGAAAAGCATGGATAAGGCTCAGTAGTCCTAAATTACTTCCTTGCTATGTGCCAACAGGAAATAGTAAGGACTTTTTTAGTAATAAGTATACTGCTGGGATTGAAAATCCCAATTGTATGAGGACATGCATATAATATAAAGTGATATGTATATAAACACACACGCATATGTATGTACACATAAAATGTATTATGTATGTGCATAAATATATATAGGCAAGATGTCTGCTTCCCACCCAAAGTCTTTTGAGTAAATTTGGTCATATATGTATATATGTGTGCTTGTGTGTTCCCATGTCTTGTCACCATAGTTGTCAGTGACATGTTCGTTTCCAGTTTTCTGTAGAAAATATGTCTGGCCATGCGAAATATTGTCTTGCTTGGAAACAGGTGATGGTTGGTAACAGGAAGGGCATCTAGCTGTAGAAAATCTGCAGCAACATATTCTGTCTGACCCATGCAATCATGGAAAGTTGTATGTTAAATGACAATGATGATGTGCGTATGTGCAGGTGTGTATATATATATATATCTTCAGCAGTATACACACACACACACACATACATATATGTGAAGGCACATAGCTTCGTGATTAGGGTGTTGAGCTGGTGATCATGATCATGA
>NC_142928.1:104629521-104652021 GCF_046866305.1 Octopus bimaculoides
TAAATTGGTAAAGGCAGGATTATAATTCGGCCAGAAATTGGGAAGTAATTCAGAAGCCTTAGTTTGAAAAGCATTTAATATTTGTCTGTTGATTTCTCCAAGCCTGAAAAAAAAAAAAATGATCTTGGTAAAGAAGAGAAAAATCAAAATAATTAAGAAGGCTTTGACAATCAGAACAGAGTTCTAACCAGCTGGTAGTTAAACACCCGACATAGAATTGGGAGAGCTGTGACAACATAACATTGGCACTCTGTCGGTTATGATGGAGAGGGCTCCAGTTTGTCCAATCAATGAGTCAGCCTGCTCATAAAATTCATGTGCAAGTGCCTGAACTCAACAGATACAGGTACCCTTAATGTAGTTTTTAGTGAGATTCAGAGTGATACAAAATGTGACAATTCTGACCCATTGAATTACAAGTACTAAACTTTTTTGCCAGCTGGGTGGACTGGAGTAACATGAAATAAAGTGTCTTGCTTAAGGACACAACATGCTACTGTGAATTGAACTCGTGACCTTATTATCATGAGCCAAAAACCCTAACCACTAAGCCATGTGACTACACTCTTTAAAATTAGTTAAATGTATAGTAGAATCTGACAGGTGTTGTTTTGCCTGACATCATTTTTGAATTGAGAAAACCTATGATCAAAGTCATGCCAGCCATGACCATATGGTCATTTTTTCCTATGGGCAGGAAATCCATGATCATTAAATTATACAATGTGCTGTTTGTTTTTAAGAAGTACATCAAGGTACACAAAACGTGCCCAGTCAAGGAATGAGAGACTGGATAGTGGAGTAGAGTCTGGCAGATGAGAGTAGTACTGCCTGGTCTGCTACATTACTACCAAACAATACATAATAGCTGGTCTTACTGTTCAGCAAGAGAACTTCAACATGATTGTCTGACTTACAGGAAATAGCAGCTCAAATATTCCTTGAATCACACCATAACATATTAAGTAAAGGATATACTGGATAACAGTTTCTAAAATATGAAAATAGACAGGATAGTCACAACAGAAATGTCCTCCATCATAGCTATTTTCATTTCCCAAGGTGCTGTGATAGGGAGAGTTCACATCATTTTCATTTCACCCATTTTTAATATGAGTTAATTAACTCATGCTACAACTAACAAGGAATGTTGAAATATGTGAGCTTCATATGTGAATAAGAAATGCTACTAGAGCAGTTTCAGCCAGTTGTCTCCCTTTAATTCGTCTCGTGTCAATTTTTCTCTCAAGAAGGATTTTGTGAAGATGATGCATTTTCAACTTACCATACCAAGTTCACTGTGCATTTTTTATTGATTTTGCTATGTGCGTGTGTGTGTGTGTGTGTGCACGTCTGTATGTATACACACATACACTTAGTTTACTTACTCAATCAGGAGAAACGGAAAGGAACTTTTAAAAAGATGAATAAATGAAAGGTAAACTACATTGCTTACTTGTTGTTTGTGACTCGTAGCAAAAATTTCCAGTAGCTTGGACGGAGATTATGGGGTTCAAAGATGGCCTGTATATGAGAACAATAGTTAGAATGGAAGACATAGGAAGAAATAGATATATGTTTCAGCAAAGACTAAAAAGTTACCGATGTAAGGGAAATAACTCTAAATGGATACTATATGAAATGGGTTGCTTGGATGATGTATATACAAGGGAAAGAATAAGTAAGGCGTTACATATCGGGAAACAGGTAGAATACTATAACGTAACAATCATTTGTTACAATATTTTATATACACTAGCTGACCCCGTGCCGTCAAGAATGATGGCTAATTGTAGTATTTTATATATAGATATGGATAGTAAATCAAATTAATACACTTGTTAATGTTCACATACTATTACATACTTCCCTTGTACACGCACGCACACACACACACAGAGTTGAAAAGCTGTTTGATTTTTCTTTTCAGCGTTGAATGTTCACCGTTCCACCAGTTTGCCATCACCCTTTCCTTTCTCATTCATATGTTGTGATGGAGAAAACCACAAGAGTATTATTATAGTAGATGAGGAATATAGATGCATGCAATCTCTCATCACTGTTGGAAAATACACATGCGAGCTGTAAAAGGAATTTTGAATCTAACAAGCTTGTTGAAAGAGAGTTCAAGAGTAGACTATTCACCTTTGTTTTAGATATTTAAGTTTAATAAGCTTCATATTTTATATGATTAAGTTTTAATACATCATTACTTTATAATTTTTGTATGTGACTTGCAAGATTCTTTATGTGAATTTGTGAAGCATATTTTATTGTGCCTGAGGAGAGCCATTCTCTTTTAGTTCCTTATTAATTTAACACTCTCGCCGATCTGATTTCCACTCATTTACTTGTTATTTTTTACTAAAATTTTCATTGCGACTTGCAACCTTTTCAATAGTTGATGAAATGTAAATGAATGGAAATCAGACCAGCAAGTGTGATAAATTAATAAGGCACTAAAAGAGAATGGCTCTCCCCAGACACAATAAAATATTATTTCATAATATACATTATTAATACACACAAACATACATACAGTGTACTGTCCATTATTTGTGGGATCCACAAAAAAAGTACTCCATCCCACGAGAGATTAATATCATTTTAAATGTGAAAGATAGCAGGATGGTACACAGCATACTATACAAACTTGCCTGATTACTGTACTAACAGCATGAAACTTATAGTAGCTGCAGCTCTGAGCTGGAACTATAGAATATATATATATATATATATATATATATATATATATATATATATATATATATATATATATATATATATATATATATATATATATATATATATATATATATATATTTCAGGTGTGGAAGCAAGGTCTAGAATTGAAGGGCCTTAGAGTCAACCTAGCTAAAACCAAAATCCTAATAAGTAGGAAGGTAGATAAAACACAAACCCCTTCAGGTAGATGGCCCTGCTCAGTATGTAGAAAAGGAGTAGGTAGTAACTCTATAAGATGTACCCGGTGCAAGCTATGGACACATAAGAGGTGCAGCAACATCAAAGGCAGGTTAACTAGCAAGTTAGTTTTTGTTTGTGGCAGATGTTCAGGTGCAATAAAGACTGTAAACAAATAGGAAACAACTTCTATCTCATTCCAGGGTGAAAAACTAGAGGTAGTCGATAGCTTCCGCTATCTGGGCGACCAAGTTAGTAGTGGGGGTGGGTGCGCTTAAAGTGTAGCTGCTAGAATAAGAATAGCCTGGGCAAAGTTTAGAGAGCTCTTACCCCTGCTGGCGACAAAGGGACTCTCACTCAGAGTAAAAGGCAGACTGTATGACGCATGCGTACAAACAGCCATGCTACATGGCAGTGAAACATGGGCTGTAACTGCTGAGGACATACGTAAGCTCGCAAGGAATGAAGTTGGATGTGTAATGTCAATGTGAATACCCGTCAGAGTGTAAGTATCTTGAGAGAAAAGCTGAACATTAGAAGCATCAGTTGTGGTGTGCAAGAGAGACGATTGCGCTGGTATGGACATGTGGTGAGAATGGATGAGGATAGCTGTGTGAAAAAGTGCCACACCCTAACAGTTGAGGGAACCCGTGGAAGAGGTAGGCCCAGGAAGACCTGGGCTGAGGTGGTGAGGCAAGACCTTCGTACATTGGGCCTCACCGAGGTGATGACTACTGACCGAGACCTTTGGAAATGTGCTGTGCGTGAGAAGACCCGGCAAGCCAAGTGAGATCGTTGCCAGTGCCACTGGACTGGTTCTTGTGCGGGTGGCACATGAGATGCACCATTTTGAGCGTGGCCGTTGCCAGTACCGCCTGACTGGCTCCCGTAGGATTTTCGAGCGAGATCGTTGCCAGTGCCCCTGGACTGGCTTGTGCGGGTGGCACATAAAAGACACCATTTCGAGCGTGGCCGTTTTCGTGCGGGTGACACGTAAAAGCACCCACTACACTCTCTGAGTGGTTGGCGTTAGGAAGGGCATCCAGCTGTAGAAACTCTGCCAAATTAGACTGGAGCCTGGTGTTGCCATCCGGTTTCACCAGTCCTCAGTCAAATCGTCCAACCCATGCTAGCATGGAAAGCGGACGTTGAACGATATATATATATATATATATATATATATATATATATATATTAACCTAAGAATACATCTCTAGCTAACAAGAGTAAAGTCATGGGTTTGATTCTTGGTCCAGATGGTGCAGTGTAATGTTTTGCATTCTTGTTCCATTTTGTATTATTTATATATATATATTATGTGTGTGTATTTGTGTCTGTGTTTGTTCCCACCACAGTTACTTAGAAACAAGTTACATCCCTGTAACTTAGCAGTTTGGCAGAAGATATCGATAGAATAATCACCAGGCTTACAAAGAATAAGTCCAGGGGTCGATTTCTTCAACTACAAGGTGGTGCTCCATCATGGTCGCACTCAAATGACTGAAACAAGTAAAACAATAAAAAAAAAAACTATGCCATTTTAATCCCAAACAAGGCTGGGTATCTCTGCTAGTGTAAAATGAAAATGAAAATAATAACAAATAATATTCACTTACAACATGGAAAAGGAAGGCAGTTGAAAGTGTGTACAGAAAAATATCTGCCCAGTGTATATGAGGGACTGCTTTTTTTTCAACCCCTTTGAAATAGAGTACCTGTTAAAAAAGGAAAAACAGAAAAAGAAATAAGCTCAACAGCATGTCATATCCTATTCATACAATATCTTTCTGTTTTGTCTCCAATTTTGTGGAGAAATATAATCTATTCCGTTTTTGGATTTGGTTTGCAAGATTTTTTATGTGATTTCGTGTGTTGAAGCATATTCTGTTGTGTCTGGGGAGAGTCATTTTCTTATTGTGCCTTGAAATTTGACAGTCAAGACTATTGATAAGGTTGCAAGACGCAACGAAAAGTTTAGGAAAATAAAAATAAGAAATAAGTGGAAATTTTAACGGTGAGTGTGTTAAATTTCAAGGCACAATAAGAAAATGACTCTCCCCAGACACAACAGTATAATTTATTCATTTACATTTAAATGGAAACCTGCATGGCACATACTGTATAGTGTTATGAGTGTGTTTGTATGTACAAATTTGTGATTCTATTTCCACGAACACACCATTGAACGAATTAAAGGTAAGGGAAATAACTCATGCTGAAAAAATCGTGGAATTGACAATACAAATATTGGTCTCAAATTTTGGCGCAAGGTCAGCAATTTTGAAGGTTAGGCTAAGTCGATTACATCAATCCCAGTGTTCAACTGCTACTTATTTTATCAAGTCCGAAAGAATGAAAATCAAAAATGACCTTAGCGGTATTTGAATTCAAAACGTAAAGACGGACAAAATGTCACTAAGCACTTTGCCCGGTGTGATACAGATATTAAGTAATTTATATCATAGACACCATGAAAATGACATAACTGGTAAATGGTTTTCAATCATCTTACATGCTCATTCTGAACTATCATTCTTACAGGCTCTTTCTAACTCAATGGGATCTACATTCATGTTTTTTTTTTTTTTTACCTGATTTACATAATATTGGTTCCAAATTTTGGCACAAGGCCAGCATTTTCATGGGAGGGATAAATCAATTACATCGACTCCAGAGGTCAACTAATACTTAGTTTACTGACTCTGAAAGGATGAAAGGCAAAGTCAACTTGGCGAAATTTGAACTCAGAATTTAAAGAGCTGGACAAAATGCAACTAAGCGTTTTGCCCAGCGTGCTAATGATTTTGCCATCTCACTGCCCTACCTGGTTTCCATAATGTTAACCAAAGTAGAGACAAGACTTCTCCTGGACAGTATGCTAGTGTATTACAGAGAAACAGTTTTATGAAGTCAACAGAGCAAGTAATAAATCACTATTCATGAATTCCACAGTACTGACATTGGTTATAGAAGTGGATTGCAACACTGATGTTAAAATTGTATAGAGCTATGTTACTTGTAAGAAGTTTATTTTGCAATTATGAAGGCCTAGGTTCAGTTCTAATAATGTGGCATCTTGGAAAAATATCTTTTAGCAAAGTCTTACACTGACTCAAGTCTTGGTGTGAAACTGTCTAGTTGGAAGCTGGAATCTATTGAATGGATTGTATCAATAATTCAAATGGATGTCCTGCCAATTCTATTTGTGAATTAGGTGTACACTTAATGTAATTCTCAAAAAGAATTACATTAAGGATACACCTATTTGTCTCCAGACAATGGTCACTCACAGACATACCAATAGATCCAGGCCAGATTTGGCCTTTCAGTACTTTTACTGTTTATCTAAGTTTTTCTGTATTACAATGAGAACATTAAATCTATGATAGGAATATGGTAACTTTGATAGCTTTTTTCTATGCATTTCGAAATGTAGGTAAATCCAATGACAGCAGTGATCAACATTTATCCACAAGAAATATGTAATAAGAAAATAACATCAGGAAATAACTGGTTTGTGAGAGCAAAATATTGTTTTATTTCTATGGATTTAAAAATGGAAAAGGTAACTCCATATAAATCCTGTAACTTGATAAATACTGGGCTTGTGGCACTTGTTGCACCAAATCAAAACATGTTTGAAAGATGAAAAATTGGGGCTGGCTCTGCCCAGTCCATGCTTACTATAATAAACTAAATAACCACCAGGCAATTTGTCTGACATCCCAAAACTACAATAATAAGAATAACAACAAAAATTTTTTATATTGGCATAAGGCATAAATTTTCAGAGACAGCGAACCAGTATTTTAGTTTAAATCAGCTTATTACTAGGAATTATTTTATCAACTATTAAAGATGAATTAGCTGTAAACTTAAATGCTACTGCAGCTGACAATTCACTATTGCAGCAATAACAATAATATTGGTTTCAAATTTTGGTACAAGGCCAGCAATTTCAAGGGAGAGGGTAACTCAGTTACATTGGCTCCAATACTTAAGGACGAAAAGCAAAGTCAACCTTAGCAGAATTTGAACTCAGAACAAGAAGACAGACAAAATGCTGCTAAGCATTTTGCCCAGTGTGGTAATGATTCTGTCAGTTTGCTATATTAGCAATAACAATAGTATTAAAAATAAATAATCATAATAATAGTAAAGGCAGTGGCTTAGCAGAATTGTTAGGGTGTTGAAACAAATATGTACTGGTCGTTATTCCAGCTCTTTATGTTCTGAGTTCAAATCCTGCGAAAGTCAACTTTGCCTTTCATCTTTCAGTAGGCTGATAAAATAAAGAAGCATTCAAATACTGGGATCAATGTAACTGATGAAATCCACCCCACCCAACAAATTCTTGGCCTTATGATTATGTTAGATACAGTTATTATTATTATTATTATCATTATTATTATTTTTATTATCATTATCATTATTACAATTATTGAGAGAGCAATGAACAAAATGCCTTTCACATGTTTTGGCTCTTTACATTTTGAGTTTAAATTGTCTTTCAACCTTTCAGGGTCAATGGCTAAATCCCTCCTCTCAAAACTGATGGCCTTGTACTAAAATCAGAAATTATTATAATACTGTGTAACAAAATTATTATTTATTTATTTTGTCTTTGGTCAGTAAGTACTATTTCCTATTTCCTTCTCTCTAGAAATCAAGAGAAATGTCTACTATTCCTTTCAAACTTTGCTTTTGTGATCTGGAAATCAATGTTTTGAAACTGACCTATTTTCTATTACATTTCAGACAGATTCAGTGCTGAGTTGCTAAGCAAAATTTTCTAGAACTTTCTAGAAGTTTCTAAAAGTTTCAAGAATTTCTAGAGTGTTCTGGCAACATAGCAGTATAAACACAGGGATTGTAAGCTCAACAGATCAGCTTACTTCTAGCTGTCTAAGTGGAGACAAGTTTGAAGGAAGCAAAGCTTGGCGGAAATATCAGCCATTTTTTATACTTCCTAGGGGCAAGCAAATAGGAAATAGCAGTTGCTACCAAAGGTAAAAAATTGCGTTACACAGTGTAATTAGTATGATCAGCATTTCTGCTGTAATTATGATATATGATAAATAATAAATATTACCTGAAGAAGCTTCATAGCTAAATAAAGTGCCAAAGTAGAACTTTTGTAAAACAACATGGACCATCCAGCTAAAAACCCTGCCACAAGCCCATTTACATTGCTATCTTTTTGTCGAAGCCACCTCAAGGCACAGTTTGAACTCTGAAAAAGTAAAAAGGAAAAATAAAAAATAAACATAGAATAAATAAAAGTCATTGTCTGTGCATAGATTGTTTACAGAACGATTTCTTGAAATATCTCTCAAAATACAAGACTGTAGCCTTTAGCCTTTAATCAGTGTTTGATTAACCTTTGAATATAATCTACACAAAACAAAATTGAGAACCCGAAATTATGCTAAGAAAAGAAAGAAAGAAAGAAATAGTAATATTTGCCCAAGTTTATCATAGGAATCTGATCAAATAATTCTTTTTATTATAATTATTATTTTTATTACTATTATTATTGTTATTGGTAAGGCAGCAAACTGGCAGAATCGTTAGCATACCTGGCAAAATGCTTAGTGACATTTTGTCCATCTTTATGTTCTGAGTTCAAATTACGTCAAGGTTGACTTTATCAATCATCCTTTTGAGGTTCAAAAATTAAGTACCAGTGAAACACTAGGAACGATGTAATTGACTAGTCCCCTCTCACAGAATTTCAGGCCTTATGCCTTTAGTAGAAAGGGTTGTTATCATTATTGTTAAGGTGGTGAGCTGGTAGAATTGTTAGCATGCTGGATGAATTGCTTAGTGGTATTTCACCCGTTGCTATGTTTTCTGAGTTCAAATTCTGCCACAGTCAGCTTTGCCTTTCATCCTTTCAGGGTTGATAAATTAAGTACCAGTTAAACACTGACTAATCCGCTCCCCCAAAATTTCAGGCCTTGTGCTATTAATAGAAAGGATTATTATTATTATTGTTAAGGCAGTGAGCTAGCAGAATTGCTGGACAAAATGCTTAGTGGTGTTTCATCTGTCTTCATGTTCTGAGTTCAAATTCAACCAAGGTCAATTTTGCCTTTCATCCTTTCAGGGTCAATAAATTAAGTACCAGTTAAACACTGGGGTCAGTGTAATTTACTAGTCTCCTCTTCCAAATTTCAGGCCTTGTGCCTTTAGTAGAAAGGATTATTATTGTTGTTGTTGTTAAGGTAGCGAACTGACAGAATTGTTAGAATGCCAGTTGAGCACTAGAATCAATGTAATTGACTAAGTCCCTTCCCTGCAAATTTCAGGCCTAGTGGCTATAGTAGAAAAGGTTGTTATTATTATTATCAAAGTGGTGAGCTAGCAGAATTGTTAGCATTCTGGGTAAAATGCTTAGTGGGATTTCATCTGTCTTTACATTCTCAGTTCAAATTCTGCTGAGGCCAACTTTGCCTTTCATCCTTTCGGGGTCGATAAAATAAGTATCATTTGGATAGCAGAGTCAATGTAATTGACTTACCCTCTCACTGGAATTGTTGGTCTTGTGCCAAAATTTGAAATGCTCATTATTATTAGTTATCATTAAGAAGGTCGGTGAACTTGCAGAATTATTAGTATGCCAGGCAAAATGCTTAGCAGTATATCGTTCATCTTTACATTCTGAGTTCAAATTCCGCTGAGGATGACATTGTCTTTCATCCTTTCTGGGATGATGATACTTTGCTGCCTTCAGTGGTGATGACTTTATTGAAAGCATTTGTATCACACCTCTAGTCACAGAATAAATTTCTCTCTGCCTTTCTTCAGTTTAAAAAGCTCTGAAAATGTTATAAATATTGCCCAACCTCTTCCAACTACCCCACTAAAAAGGATCCTACCAAAAAACCAAAATAAAACCCCAGAACTCTGTAGCTTTAACCTACATCAGACAAGCTAACATTGATCCCTTGGACCCTGATGGTCAACTAGAGCTAACAATGAAATCTTCCTTCAGACATAAAACCCTATTGTCTGAAAATTAGAATGTCATATTGAAGAAGTTTTAGTCAAATAAATCAATCCCAGTATTTATTTTTTGTTTTTTCAAGCCTAGTAATTATTCTATAGAGTCTCTTTTGCTGAACCACTAAATTATAGGGATGTAAACACACCAACACCAGTTGTCAAGTGGTGGTGGGGGACAGAGATATACACACACACACACACACATATTGGGTCATCCCATAAATCATGCGATTTTTTCAATTGCATGAACTAAAAGTCGGAGGGAATGGGATAAACCACCTCCATCAACTTGCTATGAAAGCAGGTAGTGATTTTACTTTGTCCTTATTCTAAGTGCAAGTTCTGAAGTGGGCAGTTCGATTTTATCAGTTATTTTTCCAAAGCTATAATGGAAGTAACAAAGGAGAATATTTGGTATATTTTGCTTTATGAGTTCAATAAAGACAACAAAGTGTGAGGAATTTTAATGCAGTACATAGGGATTGGATAATAAGTGTAAATCAGTGTCAACAGTGGTTCCAGAAATTCTGAGCCGGAAATACAGCCTAGAAGACGAGCCTCATCTTGGAGGATCTGTAGAGCTTGACGATGACGTCCTGCAAACCCAGGTTGAACAAAATCCAACCATAACTGCTGAAGAACTAGCAGAGAAGCTTGGATTTGGTCATCCAACCATTCATCAACACCTGTGCTAGAATAAAAACGATCATCTTTGGTTTCAAGACGAAAGGTGTTCTTTTATCGGGATAATGCTCGGCCACATACAGCAAGGATGACATTCAAAAGCCTGGAGCAGTTTGAATGGAAAACGATGCCCCACCCACCATATTTGCCAGACATAGCCCCATCTGATTATCATTTATTCTGCAGTCTTCAAAATCATTTAGATGGAAAAAATATGAATTCTGTAGATCAGGTCAGAACAGTAGTGGAGGAGTATTTTTTGTCACAGACAAGTGAATTTTGGAAGAGGGGCCTTGCAAGTCTACCAGATAGATGGAAGAGCATTGTAGAAAATGAAGGAGAGTACATTTTAGAATAAAAAAGAACTTTATCTTAATTTTGAAAAATAAAAGAAGTATAGAAAAACCGTATTATTTATGGGATGGTCCAATATATATATACAATAGGCTTCTTAAGTAGAAGTCACTTGTCCAAGGTGCTATGCAGAGGGACTGAACTTGGAACTATGTGATTGGCAAGCAAACTTCTTACCACACAGCCATGCCTATGCCTATACACACACACACACACACACACACACACACACACACACGCACACAATGGGCTTCTTTTTAGTTTCCATCTAGTTAATCCATTCACAAGGCTTTGGTTGGCTTAAGGCTATAGCAAAAGACACTTGCCGACACACCACACCTGTTCCTATATAACAAGAAATAATTAAAAAAAAAAAAAAGGAATGGAACAGCTATGGCTGGAATACTTTTGACCATGAGTGTGCATTGTTAGGATCAAACTGGGATGAACCCCCACCAGTACTGTAGCCACCACAACCATCACCACTGCCACCAACACCAAAAACAAAAACAACAACCATCTATTTTTGAATAGTAGGTTGGGACCTAGATTAAAGTGATATCAAACTATAATTCTTATATCTAATTTTATCAAACTGCATCTGCAAACTCAATTGTACCAAATTTAGGGTTAGAAAAAAGTTTCAGTAAAATTTTTAAATAAATAAATAAATAAATATTGCCTGAAGTTGCAATGTGTTTAATTTACAATATGAACATTATTCTCATTAAGTGTCTAATCTGAATTTGTACTTAATTTATCATAATTATAAAAAGCAGTGTGAAGGTTAGTAGCAAAAAAAGAAAAGAAAAAAATTGATGAATAATATTGACTTCAAATTTTGGCACAAGGTCAACAATTTTGGGAAGGGGTTGAGTCGATTACATTGACCCAAGTGTTCAACTGATACTTATTTTATCAACCCCAAAAAGGATGAAAGGCAAAGTTGACCTTGGAATTTGAACTGAAAAGGTAACGATGAAAAGTGCCACACCCTAGCAGTGGAGGGAACCTGTGGAAGAGGTAGGCCCAGGAAGACCTGGGATGAGGTGGTGAGGCAGGACCTTCGAACATTGGGCCTCACCGAGGCAATGACTTCTGACCGAGACCTTTGGAAATATGCTGTGCGTGAGAAGACCCGGCAAGCCAAGTGAGACCTAAACCCAAGGCCTCTGCCAGGGGTGTAGCCAGCCCACTTATGCATACCTTTCCTTCATTGGACACTAAACTCCGCTTGCGAAGACCTGTTGAGGCAAGTGAAATTGAAATCAAACTAAATTCGATGACTGGCACCCATGCCAACGTCGTCTCCTTCATTGGACACAAAACTTAGCTTGCGAAGACCTGTTGGGGCAAGTGAAATCATGATGGCACCTGTGCCCAGCGTCGCCTTTCTGGCAGTTGTGCCCGCAGCATGTGTAAGGACTTTCGAGCAAGTAATAATTACAGAGGCATCAAGCTGTTAGATCAGGTTATGAAAGTTACGGAGAGGGTCATAGCCCAACTAATTAGGGAGCGAATCAATTTAGATGAGATGCAGTTTGGGTTCGTGCCAGGTAAAAGCACCACTGGTGCCATATTTCTAGTGAGACAGCTGCAGGAGAAATATCTAGCCAAGGATAAACCCCTGTACCTGGCCTTCATTGACATGGAGAAAGCCTTTGACAGTGTCCTCCGATCCCTTATCTGGTGGTCAATGAGGAAACTTGGGATAGAAGAATGGTTAGTGAGAGCTGTGCGAGCCATGTACAGGGATGCTGTCAGTAAGGTGAGGGTTGGAAATGAGTACAGTAATGAATTCTGGGTAGAGGTAGGGGTCCACCAAGGTTCCGTCCTCAGCCCCCTCCTATTTATCATAGTCCTCCAGGCGATCACTGAGGAATTCAAGACAGGTTGCCCCTGGGAGCTCCTCTATGCTGATGACCTTGCACTAATTGCGCAGTCACTATCAGAACTAGAGGAGAAGTTTAAGGTGTGGAAGCAAGGACTAGAATCGAAGGGCCTTAGAGTCAACCTAGCAAAAACCAAAATCCTAATAAGTAGGAAGGTAGATAAAACACAAACCCCTTCAGGTAGATGGCCCTGCTCAGTATGCAGTAAAGGAGTAGGTAGTAACTCTATAAGATGTACCCGGTGCAAGCTATGGACACATAAGAGGTGCAGCAATATCAAAGGCAGATTAACTACGGAGTTAGTTTTTGTATGTGGCAGATGTTCAGGTGCAATAAACACTGTAAACAAACAGGAAACAACTTCTATCTCATTCCAGGTAGAAAAACTAGAGGTAGTCGAAAGCTTCCGCTATCTGGGTGACAAAGTTAGTAGTGGGGGTGGGTGCGCTGAAAGTGTAACTGCTAGAATAAGAATAGCCTGGGCCAAGTTTAGAGAGCTCTTACCTCTGCTGGCGACAAAGGGACTCTCACTCAGAGTAAAAGGCAGACTGTATGACGCATGTGTACGAACAGCCATGCTACATGGCAGTGAAACATGGGCTGTGACTGCTGAGGACATGCGTAAGCTCGCAAGGAATGAAGCCAGTATGCTCCGCTGGATGTGTAATGTAAATGTGCATACCTGTCAGAGTGTAAGTATCTTGAGAGAAAAGCTGAACATAAGAAGCATCAGTAGTGGTGTGCAAGAGAGACGATTGCGCTGGTTTGGACATGTGGTGAGAATGAATAAGGATAGCTGCGTGAAAAAGTGCCACTCCCTAACAGTTGAGGGAACCCGTGGAAGAGGTAGGCCCAGGAAGACCTGGGCTGAGGTGGTGAGGCAAGACCTTCGAACATTGGGCCTCACTGAGGCGATGACTACTGACCGAGACCTTTGGAAATGTGCTGTGCGTGAGAAGACCCGGCAAGCCAAGTGAGATCGTTGCCAGGGCCCCTAGACTGGCTCTTGTGCGGGTGGCACATAAGATGTACCATCCTGAGCGTGACCGTTGCCAGTACCGCCTGACTGGCCTTGTAGGGTTTTCGAGCGAGATCGTTGCCAGTGCCCCTGGACTGGCTCTTGTGCGGGTGGCACATAAAAGACACCATTTCGAGCATGGCCGTTTTCGTGCGGGTGACACGTAAAAGCACCCACTACACTCTCTGAGTGGTTGGCGTTAGGAAGGGCATCCAGCTGTAGAAACTCTACCAAATTAGATTGGAGCCTGGTGTTGCCATCCGGTTTCACCAGTCCTCAGTCAAATCGTCCAACCCATGCTAGTATGGAAAGCGGACGTTAAACGATGATGATGATGATGATGATGATGATCGTTGCCAGTGCCCCTGGACTGGCTCTTGTGCAGGTGGCACATAAAATACACCATTTTGAGCATGGCCGTTGCCAGTACCGCCTGACTGTCCTTCGTGCCGGTGACACGTAAAAGCACCCACTACACTCTTGGAGTGGTTGGCGTTAGGAAGGGCATCCAGCTGTAGAAACTCTGCCAAATCAGATTGGAGCTTGGTGTAGCCATCGGGTTTCACCAGTCCTCAGTCAAATCGTCCAACCCATGCTAGCATGGAAAGCGGACGTTAAACGATGATGATGAATGAAATACCACTAAGAATTTTGACTAGTGTGCTAACAATTCTGCCAGCTCACTACCTTGATGAATACAAAATATTGATTTCAAATTTTGGAAGGCCAGCAATATCAGGGGAGAGAATAAGTTAATTATATCAACCCCAGTTTTCAACTGGTACTTATTTTATTAATCCTGAAAGGACGAAAGGCAAAGTCGACCTCAGCAGAATTTGAACTCAGAATGTAAAGGCAGATGAAATGCTGCTAAGCATTTTAACTGGCGTGCAAACAATTCTGCTAGCTCAACCTTGAATATAAAATATTAAAAGCAAAAAGAAAAAAAATACAAAAACACAATTTAAAAATATTAGATAAAATTTCAATACAAACAGATGCAAGAACAAAATGGACTTACTCGAAAAACAGTAGAAAATAATCCTAGAAAAGCACCAAGTTTCAGATTATTTTGATGCCAGATAAGATGTAAAAATAAAGATGGTTTTCGCAATATTCGAATCAAGTTTGGAACTAATTTGACTGCTACTTGTAGTCCAAAGCCGACTCCAGCCATTTTGGAGAATCCCTAAAGATAAAAAAAAAAAACAAAACAATAAAGCAAAATAAAAAATATTGAAAAAGAGGTTGATTTCTTTTTGTCATTTTTTCAAAATTGTTTTAATTCAGTTGTTGGACCTTGGAAAACTCCAAGTTGATACTTATTTTAATAACCTCATAAGATACAATGCTGGTCACAACTAACACAAAAAATAACACAAGGTATTTTTATTCAATACAATCCTTTCCTAGACATATACATGTTTGTCTGTCTATTTCCCTCCCTCTCTCTCTCTCTCTCTCTCTCTCTCTCTCTCTCTCTATATATATATATATATATATATATATATATATATATACACATGTACATAAGTGCAGGTATAGCTGTGTGTTTGAGAAGTTGGCTTCCAAACCATGTGGATTTTTGGATCAGTCAGTACCTGGGTCAAGGTTCTTCTACTAAAGCACCAAGATGACCAAATAATGATAGACGGAAACCTGAAAGAAGATATCTCTCTCTCTCTCTCTCTCACACACACACAAGATAGATACATAAATAGATAAATTGATACACAGTTATTTAAATAGAGGTGCAAGGAGCAGCATTGATTGAAATGTAGGTGTTCACAACAATTATAATGGCACAACTTACTAAGAACAGCTATTCTTGTATTTGAACAAAAATAGTACAATTGCTGAAGTGTGCAAAGCTTTATCAAGTTGGAATTAATTGATTAGAAACACAAGCAGCAGAATTAATTGCAAAACAGGTGTGTACTGCCACTTATCACCTCCATTGTTCTGAGCTATTTCTTTTACCTTCTTCTCCATACTGATATTTACCATCGACCACGTTTCCACCCTTGTTCAGCACTCATAGAAGGTGCATGGCTCAGTGGTTAGAGCATCAGACTCACAATCATGAAGTAGTCAGTTTGATTCCTGGACCAGACTGTGTGTTGTGTCCTTGAGCAAGACACAACATACTGCTCTAGTTCACTCATCTGTAGAAATGAGTTGTGACATCAATGGTGTTAAGCTGTATCAGCCTCTGCCTTTCCCTTGGATAATATCAGTGGTGTGGAGAGGGGAGGCTGGTATGCATGGGCGACTGCTGGTCATCCAACAGAAGGTAAAAGTCTTCTGCAACTAGGAAATTATCTTATAATGTCTACTGTTGGAGGACAGAAATATTTAGTAAAAAAGGAAGAGGAAACCAATAGAAACAGCAAAACTATTAATGAAACAGAAACTATTTTCTATCTTGAAGAAAGCCAACAAGTATGAAACAGAGTTTAAGATAACAGAGAACAGTGTAGAGGATGAAAAAACAGAAAAGAAACTATTGAAATCCTTAAAAAAAAATGCTGAAAATATCAGAAAAAGAAAACACTGTGGAAGATATCACTCACATCATCAGCAGCTGCCCCAAAATGTCTACAAGATACTACCTGCCCCTGAGGCACAATAAAAACTTTTTACAATGCTATCTGTAAAAAGGACTGCCCTGATGTATACATCAAAAGTTCATCAGAATCAGCAGGTATTCACACCTTTAAAAAACAAATATCAGTGGAATACCTCAACAAAAACATCAATTCGGTGCAAACATAACAGGACAGACATTGTTCTATGGGACAGGAATAAAAGTCATGCACTGTTATAGAGGTCAGCTTCCCAGCAGACATGAATGTACAATCAAAAGTCCGAGAAAAAGATAACATTTATAGTGAATAAATGAGGAACTTACAGCTCTTGTACCCTGACTATGAATTCTCATTTGTACCTATCATCATAGGTTCATTAGGTTATGTATCAACAAATTTGCACGAAAACCTAGAAACATTTGGTTTCACAAGAAAAGAGCAAAAGAAACTGACACAGATTTTCCAAATCCAATCTATTAGTGGCACAGTGAAGATTTGTAAGACATTCCAGAAATTCTCCATGTGAGATTATCATGCCAATAGATGCACATACTTGGGTGTATGCGTCAACAGCTCAACTAACACACTAACTCAACTACATGTTCACAAACATCAGGAACTCTCTTAATTCAAAAAGACTTGTTGCTTTGTTAGCAACTAGCTCGGACTCTCTCAAGAACTTAAATTAAACTCAAAGAAAAAACATACATACATAGACTCTAATGCAAACATGCTATCTTAAAGATAGCATGTCTGGTAATGACTGTGTTTTGTAAACAACCTCTGCAGCCTTTCTTTGTATAGTTTACTGTGGACTGGCAATGGATTTTCTCCATTTGTCTGTTTTGTTGTCTTTCCTTTGGAGCTTATAGACATTGAATATTCTCTGCTTCAGGCATGCAATGTTTCTTTGTACCAGCTGTCATTGTTGTCTTCTCTGACTGTGACACTCTCAGGTCTCTTATCTTACCCCTAAACTGATACTGAACTAACTTCTTGTTTACAGTACTTAAAATTGAAATAAAGAAAAGTAAATCAGAAAATGAAACTGCAACAACTGAAATGAAGTATAAAACTGCAGTGCTGGTATGTTTGCAGCCTCACAAAATAAAATTGGGGAAAATTAAATTTTTATGCAAAATTTATGAATTGGAAAGTTTTGCATACCCATTAATGAAAATGGTATGTTTTGGAAATGATATTGGAAAGACAGACAGAAATTATTTGAAAGGATATTTTGGCAATGTTACACCTGAATGCAATAAACTACAAAACATTTATGATATTGAAGAAAAATGATGGGGAATTTGTATGATTTGTGACATTCCAGACATGAAATGAGATATTGAGAAGTTGGTATTCAAGTGAAAGCACATAAAACTGTAAGGAAAGGATCTTTATGTAAGTGAAAAAGTATGGAGAACCTGAAAATAATTCCTAAACAAATTTGTAGATGACAAGGACAAAATGTAGAAAGCAAATAATAATAAACAGATATTGAATGTAATGTATTGATGACATGAAAGCAATTTAAGGGAAATGTTAAATTTCAGATGGTATAGACAAAATTATTGATAACATGAAGAAACTTTAATAAAACATTATCTTTGAGAGGATATCTTTATATATATATATATATATATATATATATATAGAAGTAGCAGAGGGTAAAAAAATTGTAATAAATAGGCATTATATTAAAGAAGAATTATGTGGGACATGAAAACATTAAAATTTGTAGAAATTGTTAAATGTAAACTTTAAAAGATAGAGAGCAAAATAATTTTATGAAATATTTAGAACGATGTATTGTCAATGACATGGCAGGAAAAGGTAGAAGTGAAATGATAACAAGACTGTTATTAAAGGAAAAATATTGATAACATGAAAGAACATAGAAGAAAACTTAAAATGAAACTTTAACAAAATGGTTAGTGAAGTAAAATTTTATTGATAATGTGAAAGAAAGTTTCAGAAAACTCTAAGTTAAAGTCTATATATATGCATTAAAGAGAATGATAAATGTGAAAATTAAAAGAAATATAGACGAAAATACTTTGAACTTTGCAGCACTAATAGATGTGGAAGATAGCAATTTTTTAAATTTTATTTTATGTAATGATGAAGCTACAAGTTATACTGGAGTGAATGTTCGTGGAGGTAGCCAAAACATGGACAGGTATTACAGGGTTGGAACTTTGTACAATGAAAAATCATGTCAGAAATATAAAATAATAACAGAAAATAGATAGCGGAAACATACACCAGAAAAAATCTCAGAGAATGAATGGCAAAGTGACCATACATTAGGTCATGCCAATCTATACGAACAAAGATATTAAGGAAAATTCTCCAACTATATTGCCAAAGACAATTGGAAAAAAGAACTCCTACTTAATGTATCAGTTCGAAGGGACAATAATATATCTCTAACCCTTTTGATACCAACCTACTTGAGACAGCTCGTAACAATGATAAATTTTTACCATTTTAAAATGATTTAAATTAAATCTTCCCTTCAAAATTCTGTGTTGATTTATGTTCCAAACTCCAGCTTAATAATGACAAAATTATTTTAATAAATTCTTCATTATTTTCAAAATTACTTGGGACAAAAGCTGCATATTTCAACAGAAATATGATAATGAAAGGGTTAAATGAACTGTAGTCAGCAGAGAAATTTTAAAGATTTGAAATTAGATAACCAAAATGAAGGGATTGAGAACAGAATCAGTTCATATAATTATAGATGCTATGGAAAAATAATGACTGCATTTAAAATACATCACTCAAGAGCTGACATAGGAAGAATATATTTGCCACAACTAAAAAATAAGGACTTACATACACAGCATCCAGAATATTTTCAGCACTATAGAAAAACCATATAAACAAAAGTAAACACTGATTTATTCAGGGCATATAAGCTGTGTAGGATGTTTCATAAAATCTCAAAATATTTAATATATACGTCAACAAATTAACATAAGATACACAAGACAGTTAGCACACAATGACCAAGACAGTTAACACACACATCACTGACCAAAACAGCCAACACTTATGTATAACCAAGATAGTTAACACACATCAATTTTGAATTCTGCAATACAATGAAGTTCATCAATGTTTGCCCTGATGAAGCAAAACAGCTTCAATGAAGCTATCCAATTTTAGCAAGGATAATGCATCAACAGAAACCTAGATACATTATTTGCATTCAACGGATATTTGTCCTCATCTCGTTTGTTGTTAACACAATGTTTCAGCTGACATACCCTCCAGCCTTCTTCAGGTGTCTTGGGGAAATTTCGAACCTGGGTTCTCATTCCTAAAGTATTTTTTGATGTTATTATTATTATTGTTATTGTTCATGTCACTGCTTGCCCATGCTCTTAACCCCTATGCCATATGCCCGAAATTTCCCTAAGACACCTGAAAGCTGGAGGGTATATCAGCCAAAACGTTGTGTTAATAACAAACAATGTACATAATTCCTCATCTCTTAAATATAGAACTGTAGAAACCTAGCTTTTGGGCAATTCTTAATCTTTCCCATTCATGAAAATACTCCAGCCCCAGCATTCAACAATTTACTGTCCACTTCGAAAATGGTCAATGAGTTTTCTTCATTCAAGCAATTGTACAACTAGATGTATAATGTCTCACAAGAAAACTCTAGAGACCCTAGATTGAAGGATTTGCATGAAAATAAATCTCAGAAAGCAGTAGATCTCAGTAGCAGTAGTAGTCAGCTGACTGCTATCTGCTTGTCAGTGATCCAAAATGAACCAAAGTCAATGAAATCCAGGCTTGTCTTAAATTGTCATTGCTTTGGATCAAAATCAAAATCTTAAAATCGTTTACAAATATATGTGTCAATTGATTTAGATATCAGCTAAAAACCATCTTTGTATAGGAAACTCAAGTGTTGAAAGCCCCCATAGGCATGCTCCTGAGGAGCTGTTAGGATAATGGCCAGAATTGTCGAAGCAATATGGCTACACATCTAATAATATTTAATCTGGAACTTATTACAACTATCTATATAATTTCTTTATGACTGCATGTATTTCGAGTTCTGGTATTTGAGTGTGTGGATCTTCCCAGAATACTCCATTTTCCACATGCTATTAAAATGATTATATTTTCATGGGTGGTTTACGACATGATACTGCAGTTTCTGCTCATTTTTCAAACCATTTTAAGAATTGAAGAATTTTAAGAATAAAAGATAACATGTTCATGTTATTTTCAAAATAGTTTCAAAAGAAATAAAACTGCAAACACATTTACTTAATTCTGTGTTGTTAAGTAATATGCTTGAATTATATATCATTTGTCATTTGTACAATTAAATTGCAAAATATTCTATTAATATTGAGTAACTCTCAGTAATACAGATTGCTACAAATGTATTGAAAAATAAATTAATTTCTTACATGAAAGATAATTATTCAAAACAAATGCAATAGCATTGTTCTATTTAACTCAATAAGTACTCATTATGAAAAATTCTAGGCCATTTCTAGGTACTTTCCAGTCTGGACAATACTGAATATTTTGCAATCTAGCATGCATGTATGTGTGTTTGTGTGTGTGTGTGTGTGTGTGTGTGCATACATGTATGTGCATGTGAATATGTGTATGTGCATGTGAGCATGTGTACATGCATATGCCTGTGTGCATGTGTATAAGGGACATAATATAAGGCCTTAGGACATGAGAAACCACCAGAACATTGTAGAACATGACATTAAAGTACATTACACGTAGTATATAATGGATGCAGCCATCATTGTGTTTGCATAGTGGATGTCGTGGAGACTGTTCACAGCGCTTCTTCAATGATTTTATATATTCTAAGTATTTATTGGAATGATATTTTAAAGGACTTGCTCCCAAATTCTGCTCATTTTCACAGTAACTATCCTCTGTAGAGTCTGCATGTTCTTCAGCACCAACAAAGAATCTGAAAATATATATATATATATATATATATAAAAAAAAACAAAGAAAAAACAAACAAAACAACATAAAAATCAGTAAAAGTTGTTGTAAATAACTAAATCATCATTATCAATACAATCTGATTCCTTAAAGAGTTTTAGGTAACCTTATTTTAAGATTTTCAATGAAATTTACTGTGTTAGTAACAAATAAGACAATAGAACTGGCACTTTGTCACCATCTCTCTCTTGCTCTCTCTCACTCTTCTCTCTCTTGCTCTCTCTCACCCTTCACTTTCTTGCACTCTCACACTCTTTCACTCCCTCTCTCATTCTTGATCACTCTCTCTGTCTGTTTTGCTCTCTCCCTCTCACTGGGTAGCCATGTATCTCTTCTACAACAAGACACCTGTTTCTATCCCTCTGTCACCCTCTAATCCCTCATTACCACCTCTGAGGTGCAGTAAGGTGGCAAGCAGGTAGAATCATTAGCAATCTGGACCAAATGCTTAGTGGCAGTTTGTCCATCTGCACATTCTGAGTTCAAATTCTGCCACCTCCTCCGATGCCCCACCTCCCAAAGGATCTTTGTCTTGTGAGTCAGTTGGTGACCCCCACTAGTGCTAGCAACACACAAAAAGCATCCAGGTTTCATTGTAAAGTAGTTGGTGTTTGAAAGGGCATCCAGCTGTAAAAACCATGCTGAACAGACAGCGAAGCCTGGTGCAGTCTTCTGGCTTGCCAGCTCCTGACAAACCGTCCAACTCATGTCAGCATGGAAAATGGACATTAAATGTAACCGACTTAGCCTTGCCTCTAAAAGTGCTGGTCTTGTGGCTTTGGATTTTTTTGTTTTTGGCTTATTTATTATTTAGGTTCAAGTCATGTGGCTTGGAGTGTACAAGTTCCAAGTGACTCTGACCCTTCCATATGGGTGTGAAAGCTGGACCCTTACAGCTGACATGGAGCAAAGAGGCATTTAAGCACAATTGCTTCAGAAGGCTGCTACACAACCCATACACAGAGCACAGAATGAACAGTGCTGGCAGGCAGGAACCACTTATTGTGCAGGTAAAAATATGAAT
>NC_142928.1:104657021-104704521 GCF_046866305.1 Octopus bimaculoides
GCTCTAGGGACCAATTCTGTAGGTTTTTTACTCCAAGGTTTATTTTTGAAAGTAGTGGTTTTCTGATTGCAGCTCTCCTGTGAAATCTGGCTTTGTGTAGCTCCTTGTGAACAGTTTTTGTGGAAACTGGGTTCTCAAGGTGGTCATTAAGCTCTGCAGTAATTTGGGAGCTGTACTTTTGTGATTCTTTCTAACAATTCATATAAGAGTCTGACAGTCCCTATCTGAAAGTTTTGGTTTTCTTCCAGAGTTTTGTTTTGACGAGGCGACTTTTCCCTTTTTCTCAAAGGCTGTCATTACTTTCGCGACAGTACTTCTTGATACACCAAACATTTCAGGTGTTTTCATTACACTAGCACCTGCTATATGAGCACCAACAATTTGACCGCTTTGAAAGTCCAATAGCTCTGTCATTTTAATGAATTTTAATTACCTTTTTCTGATGATATCTGAAAAGAAACAGCCACTAAGGGATATGCTCAAATGGTTAAAAGTCAAGCAATTGACAAGCAAATTTGTGGTATGGAGCAGAATATTTGCTACAATGATATTTCTGCTTCAGCAACTCAGTGCTGAATCTGTCTCAAAGGTAATGGAAAATAGGTCAGTTTGAAAACACTGATGTTCAGGTCACGAAAGCAAAGTTTAAAGGGAATAGAAGTCATTTCCTCTGATTTCTAGATAGGAGTCAATAGAAAATAACACTTACTGACCAAAGACAAAAGCAATAAAAATTTTGTTGCACAGAGTAACAGAAGTAACAAATTAAGAACCAGTACTCAAACTGTAGAGTATTAATTTAGTTTGACTGAGTGAAACGAGTACAGGCAACAACATGCGGTTTTTCTACATAGAACCTACATATTTCATTAGGTTGTCATTTGGAATACTATGCATAAGAAAAACAAGCAATATTTATAGAAGGTGTCACAAATCTTATTTGCTTTTGCATTGTCACAAGTAACAGAAACATTGAAACGAGAGCTTTGTATACTGAAGCCTTAAAATTTGAATAATAAAACAACACAACTAAAGAACAAAAATTTCAACATATAAAATTTTAAACAGGAAATGGCAAATCAATTAATGCCCTAATTATAATCAGGATGAATTTATGTATAGAAATAAAGTCTGCTTATTAAACTTAAAATTGTAAATTTAAATATAATTTTAAAATTTGTAATGGATCCTCTTGAAAATAACAAACTATAACTAACCTAATCATAATTAATGATAATAAAAAAAACAAAAAATACATAGCTAAGAAGCTATAATCCCTTTTTAATAATCTCTACTCATAATTCCTTTTCCATTTAATTAATATTTGTTACTCTAATACCCATATACCTAAAAATAGAAGAAAGTTATTATGAAAAACTTAATCATTAATACATATACAAACTTTTATAACTAGCAATAGATTTGCTGAAAGGCATGTAAGTTCATTTACTTATTAACTTGGATATTAGAAAAGAAAATCTAAGGGACTTCTTTTGAGTAAACATTATTCAATCAGCTAAGAATAAGGTTTCCAATTTCCAGATTTCTTTTATAGTTAAGAATGTTTTCTAAAATTAAAAAGTATAGTGAATTGGCCTGAGCTTTATTTCTGTTATTTATTAGCTTCAAGTTTCAGCACAAGGCCAGCAATTTCATGGAGGGGGTAAATTGATTCCATCAACCCCAGAGCTCAACTGGTACTTTTTTTATCAACTTTGAAAGGGTGAAAAGCAAAGTTGACCTCAGTGGAATTTGAACTCAGAAAGTAAAAAGATGAATGAAATACTGCTAAGCATTTTGCCTGGCATACTAATGATTCTGGCATTTCATTACCTTATTTCTGCTATTTATTGACCCAACAAAGCCAAAACCTAAGAATATTAGAAATTCAAAATGTAACTGAAACAACAATGAGGATGATACAAAGCAATTAGTTCTGATTCTTTCCTTCTACTGACTCTTTAATGTCAACTGTTTAAATGCATGTTTTAATATTAAGGCAACTGGTATGTGTTTTGGTTATATTTTTACTTGGACCATGGTACAGTACTATGTGTAGTTCACCAGATCTTGTCAAACTATCCAACCCATGCCAGCATGGAAAACAGACATTGATGATGATGATGCAGGCATGACTGTATAGTTAAGAAGTTTACTTTGCAACCAGAGGTTTACAGGTTGGATCTCACTGAACAAAATTCAGGACAAATGTCTTTACAATAATCCTTGGGTTGATGAAAAATTTGTGAACGAAATTTGCTTGATGTATGTATGTATGTATGTATGTATGTATGTATGTATGTATGTATGTATGTATGTATGTATGTATGTGCATGTGTGTGTTTTTTTGCATGTGTGCGTATGCCTACACACATATCACAGGGAAAAACATGCAGTATTTCTATCAGATTTAGTTATATTCTCTTCTCGGTGATTGACTTTGCTTTTGTTCTCCTCTGAGGTTGATGAAGTTAATGTCACAAAGAACTGAGTTCAACATATTCAACAAAAATTTACTTGAAGACAGTGCTTGGCATTGCTACAGTCCAGTGACAGTAAAAGAACAAAAAAATTTACATTTTTAAGGAACAACACTATGAAGCTGACAAGGGACACAGCTTTGTAAGCAGCTTTGTCTTGAACTTGTACAACATATTCTCAGTTACAGGGAGGTTGGGCTAAATTTGATGATTTTTATGTCTCCTTTTTTTCAAGAACAGCTGGATGCATTGATGAACAGTCAATTGTGTTGGAAAGCATAGAAATTAAAGTTGTAGTTCAGAGTAAATTAACTGACATGGAAGGTTAGAAGTCATTGGAATATTGGAAAAGAGTTATCTGTATTATGGTGATTCGTGCCAGGTATCAAAATGCCAACATCACGACTGCTTCTCAGTGCATTGTGAACACTGTAAAGGCTGTAAGACATAACAGAGACAACTGCAATGGAAACTACAAACTCATGTCCAGGAGGAAGGAACACAGCAAGTGTTCTGACTGCATCTGCATACTGGAATTCATACCCACATTTCTTAACAAGGCCTTAGGCTCAATTAAGACAGGTATGTGAAGCTACTAGAAGGCCATATGTGTGAGAGCAGGATTTGGCTCCTTGCTATACCTCTGGAAAGAGTCAGAAGTGGTTGTTGGAGAATTCCTATGACTACACCAGCTCCAATTTTTGGCCTCCTAATTCTCCCAATTGTAATCCCATGGTTTATTATGTGTGGGGTATGGCTGAGAGAGACACCAACAACTCTGCCTGTAATACCAAGGCTGAGCTGGTGGTTAAAACCAAAGAGGTGTTCAAAGATCTTCCCAGGGACACAATGAAGAACACATATGCCAAGTTCTGGAGCCATCCTGAGGCTGTGGTGGAAGCTGAAAATGGCTACATCAAATAACTTATAATCTAATTGATATTTTTGATTTTTTTAAAATACTTTTATTTTTGAATTGGATATTGTATTTTTACTTCATTTTTGTATCTGGTTTGGAAAATTCTTTATGTGAATTCATGTACTGAAACAAATTTTGTTGTATCTCAGGAGAGTTATTTTGTCAATATTATTAACACATGCACTGGTTCAGTTCCACTCCTTTGTTATTAGTCAATTGGTTAAATATCCACCTAACTGATCAATTCTCAAAAGTCATTGAAAAGGTTGCAAGTAGCAATGAAAGAGCTTTTACAAACAAAAACAAAACAAATGACTTACTGTTTAACCAAACTAAACAAACAGTTGATTAGTTAGTTGGATATTTAACCAATTGACTAATAATAAAGGAGTGGAATTGAACTAGTGTGTGTGTTAATAATATTGGCATAATGACTCTCTCTAGACACAACAGAACATTGTATTTTATTTTCCTTTTATGCAAAATGTCAAATCTAGCCAAAACATCCAGTAAGTCTAGTATCTCAGCCAACAGAGTAGTCAGAGTAAAATACTAACAAAGATGAAATGTAAATTAAATTTAATGGCTCAAATTATAATAATTAAAGCAAAAGAAGATGGACGGCCAGTAAAAAGATAAATGCTGTAGTCAAGAAGATAAAGATTATGAAATTTGCATTTACTAAAATATTTGCAGGAGACAGCATCTAGATTTTATATGGGGAGACAATTATTTTGTAGTTTAGATAAATGAAAAAGATAAATAAGCAAAATGAAAATAGAATGGCACATTGCCTATTTTGCTAATAAATGAGAAGACAGCCAGCCAACCCTCCAAAACCATTACTGTACATACTCAAGTTATTTGATTAGCAGCTAACCACTGGATTCTAATTTAATGAGTAAGCCAACATTATTGTATGAAAGATGTTTGTGTAGATAATGTATGTTTTACTTTTTTTTTGTTTAAAACACAGAGATTAGAGAGATAAACATGATTATCTTGAAGCAGAAGTATACCCTATAGACTGAAAGGCATCGTGTTACCAAGTGAATTAAATTCTGTTTGTTTGCTTTTGTTAATGTGTTTAAGTTGATCGATAGCTAACATGGGGCAACAATGGCTGATTATGAACTTGTTTCAATTGAAGTTCAGTAAATACACATAGGACAGCAAATTTCCAGTCCATTTATATATGATAGTTTATGATAAGTGAACAGTGTCATAAATTTGAAGTCAGCTCAGAGAAAAGAGTGCCAATCTATCTAAATGACTAAGACCAGTAACAGATCTAATTACTAAAGTAATCTAGTGTGGTGGTGGTGGTGGTGGTGGTGGTGGTACATATAGTTACAGATCTAAACAAGAGACTCCATGGTACCCAGTTCTGTATTTCAAATTTTCTGATTTTAAGCATAGTTAGTTTGGTTGTTAATCTGTTATTACTTCATACATAACTTGCATAATGATAAGCATCAGTAATATATTGGTTTCACAGTTTGGTACAAGGCTAGCAGCTTTTCAGAAGGAGAGTAAGTCGATTGCATCAGCCTCAGTGCTCAATTGGTACTTATTTTATTGACCCCTGAAAGGATGAAAGGCAAAGTTGACCTTCATGGAGTCTGAACTCAGAATGTAACAATGGGTAAAATAGCACTAAGCATTTTGTCTGGTGTACTAACGATTCTGCCAGCTTGCGACCTTAAAGCATCAGTAATACATTGGTAAAGAAAAACACCCTCTTCATTGGAAAAAGGGAAGCACATGTCAGAAAATGTAGTCTTATACTTTCCCAGAAAGAAAAGAAAAAGATGAGAGGATCACGATCTATTTGACTAAGGTTGACCTAGGTCTAAAAAACAACAATAGCTATAAACTTAACTCTTTAAAGAAATAGGTGTTCAGACAGATAGTATGAAGAGTAAACTTACTAAAACTGAGTAAATTTAAACACTTTAAGCAAATTGATATGAAAGACAAGAAACATAACTCCTGGCACATTGGTTTCAATCCTACTACATACACACCATTGTGTTCTTAACCTGCTTTTGTTTTAATCATATTTCTGTTGAAATACACTGCCTTTGTTTCAATAAATTTTGAAAATATAAAGAATTTTGTAAAATAATTTTGTCATTATTAAAGATAATGTTTGGAATATGAATTAACATGAAATTAACACAAAACGTTTTAATATAGATCATTTTAAAACAAAAAAAGCTTGTATCACAGAACAAGGGCTTGTCTCAGGCAGGTTGGTATCGAAAGGGTTAGAAGACATTCACAACCTTAGTAATCATAATTTTGTACTATAGGCAAGTAGAGTTGCCGAAAGTATGAAATTATAGGCAACTCACTCCTTATTTGCAAGAGGCTGAAGCTGTGGAATGGTAAGTAGTGGTCAGAATATACATGACAAAGTTCCAATTTCCAGTTGGCATCAGTTTTACTAAATTCACTGACATTTTGTCAAGGCCAGTTATCCAATTTTTGTCATGGCCAGTTATATCAATTTATCAAAGTTAGTTATCCCACTCAGTGAAGATTGCTATCTCTATTTTTAAGATCAGTAATACCATTATTAGGAGGTCAGGTATGCCATTTTGTGAAGGGTAAGTTTTCTATTTTCTAAAGGACAACAATCTCACTTTGGGATGGCTAGTTATCCCATTTTGTGAGGGATACTAATCACATTTTGTAGAGATCACTAATTGCATTTTGTTGAATTTTGAAAAGACAAGTAATCCCATTCTGCACAGGTCTGCAATTCCATTTTATGAAGGTTCATTCTCTTGTTCTGAAATGACTAATTATCAAATTTTGTTAAGATTTTACCAATTTGTCAAGACGGTTTGTAGTGTTGAGTTAATCCATTACCTCCCATAATTCTATTAACTGGCATTTTTTTTATGAAACTTTGATTTCTAGCATAAAACAGCCTTAGAAACACACTGGAATGATCAAAATAACATTTTAAATAGAAATAAGCGAGATATTGGGTGAAAAATTAGCAAACCTCATTTGAATATACCTAGTAGATATAGCAAAAAGGTTAGATATGTGTAAATATTGACAGATAATTACGAAATTTGTAATTTTTAAGTGATCTCATATGAGATCACTGGTAGGTAATGGGTTAATATGTTTCTTTGGTCATTCTGAGAAGTGGTAGGTTCACTAAGAGATTGATCTTCCTGCAACATGATAAAAATAACAATCTCCCTCCTACAAAAACAGAAAATGATGACAGCAGCAACAACATTACTGAAGTCTGGTATTAAAATTTTCTACATTTTGATCATCATGAATAATGTAATAATTTTCTGAACTATTCACCTCAGTTTTAGAGAACATTATTTGTTATATTTACGTTGCTACACTTTTAATGTTTATATCCAAATATTTAAACATTTTTTGTGCAATTCCCCTCAGACAATTATTTTGAAATGTAATGTAAAGTGTGTGTGTGTGTGTATGTGCGCATATGTGCCTGCATGCAGCGTACAAACACGCACACGCATCTTACATTGTCTTGTAAGATGTTCATTAATGACAGAATATCCATCTGCTGTCCACACAGAGATTAGCAGCTTATAGATATTTACAGTGGCTATAAACTCAGATATACCTAAACTGAGCAGTCTAATTTGCACAGTGTATGCATTAAATGCATTGTAAATTACTTAATTCACTAATGATAATTCCCTAAATAGTATTTTTGGATAATTTGAAAGATATGTAAAACATATAATTGAATATTTAAAAAAGATATGGGTCTACCCTGCCTTAATTTTTCTTGTGATTCCATCAGCAAAAAGTAAGTTTATCAAGAGTATTGGAGGTAGTGACCCTGTGTGAAATTTTGCAAATCAGACCAAGACAGCTTTTAGGTCCTAAGGAGGGAAAGGTCCATCAGATGTTAACAGGCTTCTTCTAAGTTCCCCAGGCTGCAAGCTGATGTACCTACACAATCCATATTTAATAGGCCCTTGTTGAAAGAGTTTGGTGCTATTGACAGAATCCAATTTTAGCAAGATGTTTCAATGATCCACCACAGGAATTCCATGTGGTACTTGTATCTGTCCTGTTGCATGGCTTGCTGTATAGTAAGCAGCAAAATACTAAGGTTTGTCTCAGATTTCATGGGATTAACTGGTTGAAAGATATCTAATGAAACAGACTTATAACCAAAAATATTCCCTCCATCTTATTTTCAGGCAGTGTATCATGTAGATCTATATTATCCAACATGTTCTTCCTTTTTTAAGATAGTAAGATGTGATTCGAGGAAGATTTGGAGCTATTTCTACCAGACTAACAGTTCACATGGAAGTTCTCTATAGCTGTCAATGGCAAGTGGTAAGCTTGTAATTCCCTATATTGTCTATTTACACCTAAGTAAACTAAGTGACGGTTAAAAATAAGATGGAGGCATAGCATTATATTAAATAATAAATCTCCAAATTTAAACAGTAACACAACAAAGGAACAAATGGGAAATTCACACACGACAAGGTGTTGCTAATTCCTCATCAGTTATGGTCCAAAAGAGCCTTACAATTTCACACCTTTAATGATAACATTATGGATGTGAAATTGTAAGAATCTTTAGGATGACAGCTGACGAGGAATTAGCGATGTCTAATCTCCTGTGCGAATTTTCTATTTGTTCCTTTGTTGTGTTACTGTTTAAATTTTGGAACTTAATTAAGTGACAGTCAAGTGCTTTTATTTATTTATTTATCTATTTATTGTCTTGGCTGTGTGTTAAGAAGTCTGCTTCTCAACCACATGGTTTTGGGTTCAGTCCTACTGCAGAACGCATTGGGCAAGTATCTTCTAGTATAGACCTGGCCTGATTAAAGCTAATAGTAGAAACTGGCTATGTGTGCGTGTGAAAGTGTTTGTTCTCACTCCACTGTTTGAAAGCCAGTGTTGGTTTGTTTGTGTCCCTGTAAGTTAGCAGTACAGCAAAATAGACCAATCGAATAAGTATCAGACATTAAAAGTAAGTATTGGGGTTGATTTGCTCATCTAAAACAACTCCAAGGCAGTGCTCCAGCATGGCTGCAGTCCATTGACCAAAGAACAAGTAAAAGATAAAAGATCAGAGACACACAGAAACATCAGTGATAGGATATTAATAGAACCTTTTAGCTGGCAAAGCAGTAGCAACACTGTCATTATCATCACCATCATCATGAAAACTGCCATCATCATTATTATCATCATCATAATCACTGCCATCTTCAACACCATCATCATCACCACCACCACCCCACCAAAATAATTTCACATCCCTTCATTCAGGCATGGGTTGGATGGGCCTTCTGAGATAGTGTTTCTTGGAGAGGTGACCCTGTGGTTGCCAAACCTTTTGGTCACCTTATATGACATGCAGGTACATGGTATACCTATTCTACATATATCCTGAATATCAAAAATTAACAGGTGTAGGAGTGGCTGTGTGATAAGTGGCTTGCTTACCAACCACATGGTTCTGGGTTCAGTCCCACTGTGTGGCACCTTGGGCAAGTGTCTTCTACTATAGCCTCGGGCTGACCAAAGCCTTGTGAGTGGATTTGGTAGACGGAAACTGAAAGAAGCCTGTTGTATATATGTATATATATATATATATATATATATGTATGTGTCTGTGTATATGTTTGTGTGTCTGTGTTTGTCCCCCCAACATCGCTTGACAACTGATGCTGGTGTGTTTACGTCCCCGTAACTTAGTGATTCGGCAAAAGAGACCGATAGAATAAGTACTAGGCGGTGCTCCAGCATGGCCACAGTCAAATGACTAAAACAAGTAAAAGAGTAAAAGAGAAAGAGTAAAGAGGTATTTTGGAAATACCTCACAGAGTGATGACCATGTCATGCATAGCTACGGGTTGCTCTTTGACAAGGTATTGCACCTGTTTAGCTATCCTGCCAGGGATATGGTGAAGTCATGGGGCTGCAGCATCGCAGATTATGAAGAAGTAGCAGAATAGCTCAACAGTGCTTCTTACATTGATGCTGAATAGAGGAATCCTAGAAGATCAATGGTCAGAAGACTGATGGAAGATCGAAGCTCTATCAAGGGAGTAAGTATTTGTTGTTGTTGTTGTTGGCACTCCGTCGCTTACGACGTCGAGGGTTCCAGTTGATCCGATCAACGGAACAACCTGTTCGTGAAATTAACATGCAAGTGGCTGAGCACTCCACAGACATGTGTACCCTTAACGTAGTTCTCGGGGATATTCAGCGTGACACAGTGTGACAAGGCTGACCCTTTGAATTACAGGCACAACAGAAACAGGAAGTAAGAGCGAGAGAAAGTGGTGCAAGAGTACAGCAGGGTTTGCTACCATCCCCTGCGGAGCCTCGTGGAGCTTTAGGTGTTTTTGCTCAATAAACTCTCACAATGCCCGGTCTGGGAATCGAAACCGCGATCCTATGACCATGTGTCCACTGCCCTAACCACTGGGCCATTGCGCTTCCACTGGAGTAACTGTAACACATCCATAAGAGTTGGTGTCCATGGTTGTATAATCAGTTTATAACAGATTCACTATGACTCAAGCTCCAAATTCAAAAACATAATAATGGAATTGGATGGTGACAGAGTCATGGGAATCCACAAAAGCAGCAAAAAGAAAACATTTAAGAATTAACAAATAATAATAAAAAAAGCTAACATCTAATAACTTCATGTTAACAAAGTGTATCAGAATATTTTCTGGATTGCTGAAATATCTTAAAAGTATGAACAAGAAGTAAGATTTCTTTTGATTTTAACTTCATTCTTTAGAGATTATAAACTCATTATTATTTTTCTTATTTACCAGTACAAAATATAAAAAAAGAAATAGTATAACATAGAAACAATATAGATTGTGAAAGGTTAAAAAGTGTACAAAAATGCTTTTAACCCCACCTCTTCATGCAATACACCTTCACACACACAAAAAAGTCTTCTAGAATCGTTTGAAATAGTTTTCTGAAGTGCAAACAATTAGTTAGAAGTTGGGTAAAAAAGAAAAGAAAAACATCAGAGAAAGAAACATGTATATATAAGACATTCAGGAATTGCTTTATTTGAACTTACTGATCAAATAATACTCTCTCTCTCTTTCTTTCTCTCTCTCTCACTATATATATATATATATATATATATATATATATATATATGTATACACACACATTCACATGAATACATGTAGATGCAAGATGTTGCCTAAATTACAACAAAAAAACTTGTCACTTTGATAGTGACTGGCTTCAGATGTGTGTGTGTGTGTGTGTGTGTGTATACATATATATATATATATATATATATATATATATATATATATATATATATATATATATATATATATATATATGTATGTATATCTAAATATATTGACAATTTTCTTTCTTTTACATGATTCAGTACTGGACTGTGGCCATGCTGGGGCACCACTTTGAATGGATTAGCCAAACAAATCAACCCCAGTACTTATTTTTATTTCTTATAAGCCTGGTACTTATTCTATTGGTCTCTTTCTGCTGAACCACTGTTATGGGGACATAAACAAACAAACACCAGTTGTCAAGCAATGATGGGGAACAAATACAAAAAACAAAGACACACACACATATGAGAGGCTTCTTTCAGTTTCCATCTATCAAATCCACTCACAAGACTTTAGTCAGCCTGGGGTTATACCTGCCAGAGGTGCCATGCATTGGAACTGAACCCAGGATTATACAATTAGGAAGCAAACTTCTTACCACAAAGTCTGTCTCTTCGTTTTTATAAATATCTTTTATTCTTTTCTTGTTTCATTCATTAGACTGTGACCATGCTGGGGTACCACTTTGACAAATTTTAGTTGACCTCAGTACTTATTATTTTTTTGTGAAGCCTGTTATTTATTATATTGATCTCACTTGCCAAACTGCTAAGTTATGGGGATGTAAACACATGAACACCAGTTGTCAAGCAGTGGTGGGACACACACACACACACACACACACGTGTATATATATATATATATATATATATATATATATATAAACTTGCCAGATCAGATTGAGCCTGGTGCAGTCTTCTGGCTCACCAGTCCTCAGTCAAACCACCCAACCCATGCCAGCATGGAAAGCGGACATTAAACGATGATATACATGACAGGTTTCTTACAGTTGCTGTCTACCAAATCCACTAAAAAGGTTTTGGTTGGCCTGAGGCTAGAGTAGAAGACACTTGACCAAGTTGCCACACAGTGGGGCTAAACCTGGGACCATGTGGTTGGGAAGCAAGCTTCTTACCACACAACCACACCTGTGCCTACATACGTACATATATATCTGTACACATGCACACACATACATGTATTAGGAATATCAACGATATATTTATAAAGAAGAAAATATGTTATATATGCAATCACACAGTTTATGTGTAATGTTCATGCATGTATGTACAAATACACTAGGCTACAATGTAATATAATTGGTGATGGTGTCACTCAGAAACGTACTTCAAACTGAAAGATATTTTCATTTTATATTTGTGATATGATATTTAAAATTGCATCAAGTGATCAATCTAAGCTTACCAATTACTCAACATAACTACATCTGTAGCATGCCATAGACTTTTCTTCTTACTAGTGTATTTAGGTTATTGGTGCCATTATTGCTGCAGCTATTTAATCTTACTGTTGTTATTCGTTATCATATTTTATATTTGTATAAGATGACATTAATTACTACTGATGTTCAGCCACCAGCCAAGTGCCCTCCTTGTATCCAGGGGGTCAGCTTGCCAAAACTCTCCACTTCCCTCTGTGTTGTGCTGCATAAATACAGAAAGGCAGTCTGTTCTTTGATGTCATCAATCCACAAATGATTTTGACGGCCTCCTTGACTGGTACTTAGTACTTGACTGGTTCTTATTTAAAAAGATTTGAAAGCAAAGTAGTCTCTGACAGAATTTAAATACAAACAATAAAGAGATCTAACTGGATAACAAACTGGATTTGGTCTGATGCTTTACTAATTCTGCCAATCAACTGCTCAAATAACTAATTAATTAGCAGCAGTAATAAAGATCTCAAAACATAGGCAAAATACTTCAAATTTATGAGTAGGAAAAATTGATTAAATAAACTCCGATATATAATTAATAATTATTTTATGAACCCTAGACAGATGAAAGGCCAAGGTGACCTCAGCCGGATTCGAACTCAGAATGTTTAAGGATGTAAAGATCATATACTGAAAGGGATTTTTGCCATCAATTCAGTATTCTAATGATAATAAGAATTTGCAACATAGGTAGAGGGCTACAAATTTGTGGGGTGAAAAAAATTATTAGTTTTACACCAGTATGTGATTAGTATGTTTTTATCAGCCTTTGGAGAATGAAAGACAAAGTTAACCTAAGGGAGATTTGAACACAGAGTGTGAATAAATAAATAAAAGCATTGTACTGAAAGAAAACACTCTGCCATTTCTGCCACATCCCTAAACCTAAGAGTAAAATAATGATTTCAAATATTGGCACAAGGTCAGCAATTTCAGTGGAGAGAACAAACCAATTACATTGATCCCAGTGTTCAACTGGTACTTATTCTAACAACCCTGAAAGGATGAAAGGCAAAGTCAACCTCGGTAGAATTTGAACTCAGAATGTAAAGAGAGACGAAATGCTGCTAAGCATTTTGCTCGACATGCTAATGATTCTGCCATCTTGATGCATTACCTAAGAGTAAAATATAAATTTCTAAGGCCAGCAATTTTGAGGGGAGAGGAAAACCAATTACATTGATCCCAATGTTCAATTGGTACTTATTCTATCAACCTCAAAGAATGAAAGGCAAAGTCAACCTCGGTGGAATTTGAACTAAAAATGTAAAGATGGATGAAATGCCGCTAAGCATTTTGCCTAGCGTACTAAAGATTCTGCCAGCTCGATGCCTTATCTAAGAGTAAAATATTGATTTTTAATTGGAGGCACAAAGCCTCAAATTTGAAGGATAGGTATTGTTGATTAGATCGGTCCAAGTACTTGACAGCTACTTTATTTTATAGAGAATGAAAGGATAAATGTCACAGTTGACATCAGTGGCATTTGAACTCAGATGGAAGGATGTAGGTAACTAAATACCCCAAGGGAATTTTGTCTGCATCTTTATTGATTGTGCCAACCCAACAGCCTTATAATGATTTCTAACAGAAGCACAAGCTACACATCTTGGTGGGAGGGAACAGTCACTTACATCAACTACACTTTATTTTATCAACTTTGAAAGGATGAAAAGCAAAGTCAAGCTCTGTGGTGTCTAAGTGTTTCTAAAATGATGATCCTTTCATGTATTAAGAAGACATTGAAGTGAATTAAATCAGGATCTGTAGGTGAAAAGAAAAAAAAAAAAAAGAAAAGTAGTAAGAATTTATTGGAAGTAAATTAATTTATCCTTGTAGTCTTTTCATGTATTTCTGTGCATGAATCACACGCCCTGAGTAAAAGAAACTATTGTTACCAAGATAGAAAAGGAAAAGAAGTCAATTTTGTGTATGTGTGTGTGTGAGTGCATGCGCATGTGTATGTGTGTGCATGCATATACATCCATACACATAAAATGTATATATGTGTGTATATCTATCTGCCTATCTATCTGATAGGTGTGTGAGACTAAACAAAAATATTGTGACCTAAACAGAAACGAAAGAACAATTTCATGTATGTATGTTTGCATGCATGCATCTATATATACATTTATATATGATGAGTGTATATTATGTGGGTATACATGTACACAGACATATATGTAAATATACATATGTGTGTGTGTGTGTGTGTGTGTGGTTACACTCACGTATACACATATATCCGATATGTGCATGACAGTGTGCATGTATTTGTGTTCCTACTGGGAATAATGGTGAGTTTGTAAACAGAAAGTTTATTGTAGCTTCACTCAAACATCACCCCACTCAATCTCTCTGTCTTTTCTCTCTCTCTCTCTCTCTTTCACACACGCATGCACATACACACACACACTGATCTATAGAGAAATGTCTGCCAACTTCAGCTAACTAATTTTAGAAATAAGAATATTTGCTAATACTTCCAGAAAATTCTAGTTCAAAGGTGTAGGAAATTAGAGCTTACTTTTTCCCTTTTAGTTTTGGTTAATATATTTGTTACTGTCGTCATTATTATTATTATTATTATTATTATTATTATTATTAAAGACAAATATATTTATTTATTTACATATTTACTTATGAAATGGTTTTTCATTTTTTTCTTCTTCTGTCTAATGTATCTTTAATTCTTCTGTGTGGTATGTGTAGAACACAAAGAAACAAAAAGAAGCAGAAATGTTCAGGAGATGTAGTTTAAAAGAAAAAAAAGTGTTGTCCCTCCCAGTGTGTGTGTGTATGAGAGAGAGAGAGAGAGAGAGAGAGAGAGAGAGAGAAAGAGAGAATAATGCAGAAGTGAAAACAAGGAAAGGTGAGGGGGAAATATTATGGACAGATCAAAGAAATCCATTCTTTGAAATAATGCTAAGTAACTTAGGGACGTTTTCCACAGAATATTCAGCATGGATAATGTGAAGAAAAAGAAACAACTGAGAAAAAAAAAAAAAAAAAAATACTCTTCGCAAGTGTATGATCAGGACCTCTTGACTTCTTTCTCTTTTCTTCCATCTGTCTCCTCTACCTGTCTGACAAACACATACATTCCACCATGCATACACATACACAACCACGTGCACACATGCTAACACAGGCAAACACTCATCCATAACTGCACACAGACACATATATACATAATTACACACACATATTCTAACATTTTCAGACATGCATATGCATACACAAACTCATACATAAACACACATACACATGCTAACATGAGCAAACATATGCATATGCATGCACAAACTCATCCATAACAATTCACACACAGACACACACATGCATACACTCATATATTGATATAGATGTAGCCAGCTCAATCTATATTCTTGTAATTTACATTTGCATTCAGGGAAAGACTAAGGAGATTAATTCATCTTCTTATTTATATATTTTTTATCACAGAGGGAAAAACATAGCTTCATTAAGATCCAAGAGAAAGATGAAGAACAGGTGAGATGCTGAGCTATTTCAAGTTCCTAGCTGTGAAAATATCAGGCATCCTTTCACTATTCTCATAAGTCTAAAACTCTAGCTTTTACTACTTTTAGTATTTTTTCTATAGTGTTGAGTCTATTGTTAGTAACTGAATCCTTGTCCGTACCTTAGTGGCATATCATTTGATGTTACTGATGTGAGAAAAGCTAGATGTGAATAGACCTGTATCTTCTCCAATAGGAATATTTATTTTTCATCATAGAACTTCTCCAAACTAATAACTAACTAGACTTATTTTTCAACCTCCTTCTATTTGTTATAATCCTCCAGGCCTTCTCTTCTGGAGTTAAGTCTGGTGGTCTGTTTATGGGAACTCACACACACCTGATGATCGAGTTCTTACAGATGAAAATGTTAAGGGTTTAGAAAAGAATTTCTGACAGGGAAGCAAAACTTAGAATTGTGATACTTCAAAATCTTCATCATTATCATCACCATCATCACTAATGTATGTTTTCCATGCTAGCAAGGGTTGAACAGTTTGACAGGATCTGGTAAGCTGAAGAGCTGCTGATGCCTTTCCTAATGCTAACCACTTTACAGGGTGCACAGGGTGCTTTGTGGCACCGACATAGGTGTGTTTTACATAGCACTGGCATGTGTGCTTTTTATGTGGCACTAGCACCCACAAGCCTGCAAGGGGGATGTAGGGGATGTGCCTATAGGTAAAAAGACAGAGCCCTGCTTAGCACCAGGAAAATCACCATGATCAGTATGTAGAAAAGGAGCAAATGGGATCTTCATATGCTGAAGACAGCTGCATAAAGTGATGATCTCTAATTATGGAAGGAACCTGTGGAAGAGGTAAACCCAGGAAGACGTGATATGAGGTGTTGAAATGTGACCTCCAAGTGTTGAATCTCATGGTATTGAGGACAAATGACTGAGACTTCAGGCGATTTGCTGCGCTTGAGAAGACATGTCAAGCTAAGTGAAATCATAGTTGTGGCCAGTACTAGTGACACATAAAAGGCACCCATGTCAGTGACACATAAGAGGCACCTATGCTAGTGACATGGAAAAAGCACCTGTGCCGGTGACATGTAAAAGACACCGACTACACTGTGTGGAGTGGTTGGCATTAGGAAGGGCATCCAGCTGTAAAAAAAAACCCAAAACAGACTGGAGCCTGGTGCGGTACTCCAGCTTATTATCTCCAGTCAAACTGTCTAACTCATGCTAGCATGGAAAACACATTAAATGATGATGATGATATACATGAGTAGTTAACCAGAAGAATACTAAGAAATAAATTCCTTTAAATGTTCAGGAAAGTTCTTGTGGAAAAGCTGATAGCATTTGTTGCCTCGGTAACCCAAGTAACAGTGGAGCTAGGTGCTCTTTAAGCATAGCAGCCAGAGTAAGAATATGTTAGAAAGAGTTCAGGGAGCCATTACCTCTGTGAATATCAAAAAGTTTTTCTCTCTCAAAGTGAAGGAAAAATTGTATAATGCTCATGTACCAAGTGTGATACTGCTTGACAAGCAATAGTTTTCTCTATATTTTTCTCATACTCTCCTTTTAAAACACAATTTTCTTCAACTTTCCACATAAAGTGTGCCAATAATTTCTTTATTCAGCCTCAATTGTACCATGAAGTCAAAAAAGATTGAGAACCTCTGATAAAATATAATCCCCTTTAAAATACTGCTCACTTATCTGGGATTGGTCTGTAGTTGCACACACACACACACACACACACACACACACACACACACACACACGCACAAGCAAATGTCCTTGACTGCCAGTTTCCAGAAAGTACCCCATTCATTTAATTGGAAGAGATTCATTCACTAACAGGTTTCAATCACAAATTTCTTGAAGAGAGTGTTTCCGTTATTTCTTCTTTCCCTGCCTCTTCATCTACTACTACTACTACTACTACTACTGCTGCTGCTACTGCTGCTGTAATAAATCTCCTCCACTTGGGTGCTCTTAATACATCTCTTCTTTACCATGTTTCACCTTCCATCCACACAATATTAAACACTTTCCCAGTTATTTCTCTCCAGAGCAGCAACCTTCATGAATTCTCTCCTCTGCCATTTTCCCCGATATCCATCAATCTACAGAAGTTCAAACTGAACATTAACCACATCAATGTCCCCAGACTTGGAGAGATGTAACAGCCATAGGTAATACACATCTCACACCTGCTTCTCCATTGCCACCGCCACCACCATTTAACATCTGTTTTCCTCTGACTAATAAACTTTAATATATCAATATATATATGTGTGTGTGTGTGTGTGTGTCTTTGTTTGTCTCCCACCATTACTTGACAACTGGTTTTGGTGTGTTTATGTCTCCCTAACTTAGCGGCGTGGCAAAAGAAAGTAACAGAATAAGTACCAGGCTTTCAAAAGTAAGTACTGAGATTGATTCATATGGCTAAAATTTGTTCAAGCTGGTGCCCCAGCATGGTTGCAGTCTAACACATAAACATATTCCCAATTTAAACAGTTTCTGATTTTATTGCCTTTCATAGTTTTGTTTCTGTATGATTTTGTCATTGCACTTCTTATACCATTCTCTTATCTCACCCTCTCCTCATCTCTCTCTCTCTCTCTCTCTCTCTCTCTCATGTACATAAACATGCTTTCTATTCCCATCACACATTACCTCTTACCCTCATTTAATATAAACACATTCTCTTTCATTCAAATAGTAATTCTCTCTTACTTTCCCTCCAGTCATACACACACCTACGCCCACACATACACACTTTCTCCTGTGTTATCTCTCTCTCTCCCTCTTCTCTCTGTCTCACTTAAAAATTACTCCCCAAAGAAATGATTTAGATTATGAATGACTTCCAACTGTGATAGAAAATAAAATATGTAACATTTTTCGAGAAATCTGGTTGACTGCACAAGCTGTTGAGCTAACCAAGTGATATTAGAATGTGCCACAGCCATTGTGACCACCACCAACAACATAAGCCAATGAAGTCGGCCCTATACTGACACAAAACATGTTAGAAATAGCAGTCAAATACCCTCAAATCACACTCTACCATGATAAAAATAGGGAAGGACACATAGGACAATGTAATTTCCAGATACTGATCATAAGTGGAGTACCTTTTATTATAGGCCTGCTCACAATCTAGGTTTTTAGATTACATATCTCTTAGTCTAGCTGACCATTGAGGCACCACTGATGACTATTCAACCAGATCCTTCCACCCATCTCTGTCTTCTGGCCCCTGCACAGTGTCCCTCATTTTCAGGCCTGTCTACTCACAGATGTTGTCTTCCCACCTCTTTCTCAGTCTGCCTCTGCATCTGTCACCTTTAACTGTTCCCTGAAGGATTGTTTTAACCATCCCTGATGAGTGGATGACATGCCCAAACCACCTGAACCTGTGTTTCTTTACTTTGGTAAAACGTTCCACATAGGGCCATATTGCCTGCCTTAATCTTCCTTTCCTCATATGGGACATGATCTCTGTGTGATATTCCCCAAATTCTGAAACATTTCATCTCTGTAGCCTGGATTCTTCTTTTGACTTCTGCTGTCAGTGACCATGTCTCACAGGTGTACAGGAATATTGAGGTCACTAACGATCTCATTAGCTTAATTTTGGAGCTCAGTGAGATATTTCTGTCTTTCCACAGTGTTCTGAATTTGGTCATTGCTGCTGTTGTTTTGACAACGTGGGATATCACTTCAGGCTTGGAACCTTGGTCACCCAAAGATATCTGAAATATTGAACTTGTTTAAGCTCAAGCTTTACTGGGGCTAAAAAAAGCAGACAGGATGGTCATGGGTAAAATGTCTTTAATAATAGGCCTGCTTAATCAGGGTTTATGTTAAGACAGACAAGATGGTTATGGTTAGAAAGTTCCTTCATCATAAATCTGTTTATTTGGAGCTGACAACAGCAACAATGATGACAATGAGGATGAGCCAACATGTTAAGTCTCTATATGGTCGTTAGACCTGCTAGAAATAGCAGTCAAAATATCTATGTAACAACACTACTGTCTATTAAAAAAAGGAAGAATTCATTGATAACCATACATCTAGACACACCCTGTCTGAATACCTGGGATGGCTATGAGATTATCTGATTTGGGTTGCCTGGGTTTAGAAATAGCTACAATAATAATCCTGACAGAGATTAATCTCAGTTAAAGTTCTAAAGAATACTAAACTGCTGTCCAGTGTGGTTAAAAGTCTTAAATCAAGAACTCATGCAGGTAGAAGCACCAAAGGATAAGACTTATCACCACACAAAATAAAAATCTTTAATCAAGAATTGATGCATTAGAGGACTAGCTTAGTCACTGAAGTATGTGGCTTTGTCATCTTATTGTTTTGATTTAAATTGTGTTTCAGTTGGACTTACATGTTTGTCCCTCCAGACAAAGCAGTTGATATGTATTACACATAACAACCATACATACTAGTCATGTACTAAATTTTGATTTATTCAACCACATTAATCCTCTAACAATTTCTACTCCTTTTGCACTGAACATAGGAGAATTTATTTTATTATTATTATTATTATTATTATTATTATTATTATTATTATTATATTAAGGTGTTGAGCTGGTAGAATTGTAAGTATGTTGGACAAAATGTTGCCATGCATTTTGTTTGTCTTATGTTGTAAGTTCAAATTCTGTTGAGGCTGATTGCCTTTTATCTCTTCAAGGTCGATAAAATAAATACCAGTTTAGTACTGGAATCAATATAATCGATTTAACCCTCACCTCAAAAACTGCTAGCCCTGGGTCAAAATTTGAAATTGTTGTTGCTATTATTATTATTATTATCATCATTATTATCATTATTATTAAGGCAGCAAGCTGGCAGAATCATTAGCATGCTGGGTGAAATGCTAGGTAGTATTTTGTCTGTCTTCACATTCTGAGTCCAAATTCTGCCGAGGTTGATTTTACCTTTCATCCAGTTGAGTACTAAGGTTGATGTAATTGATTAGCTTTCTCCCCCAAAATTTCAGGCCTTGTGTCTATAATAGAAAGGATTATTATAATTATTATTATTATCTTTAACATTATAATAATAATAATAATAATAATAATTATTATTATTATTATTATTATTATTGAAAGTTATTCCCAACCAAACAGCAAGCAATAATCACTAAGCATGTTAGGGATTACAAAAATGAAGCTGCTTAAGAAGCAAGAAATGATCATTGCAAGGTTCAAAAGAATCACAATCATATTTATATGGGGAACAAGAAGAGAGAGAGATTCATGTTCCAAAAAAGAACCTTCTGTTGGTTTCCAGACCATATAGAGACTGTCCTGCTGGCTCCTAAACCATATAGAGACTGCTCTGTTGGTTCATAGATTATATAGAGCAGTGGTTCTCAACCATTTTTTTTTTATCTATCTATGGACCCTTTGATTAGTATTCTATTCTTGTGGACCCCCATAGCCATTCAATGTTTAAAAACTAGTTTTATAGATGCTTCTTTCAAAATTCCTATTTTGTTTTTACAAAACGTTAGAGAAAGAAACCTAGCCGTTTCTTGCAATACATACATGTAAAGCAAAATTTTTTCATGGACCCTTAAAATACTACTGTGGATCCCCAATTTACTATTTTGTTTGCATGGACCCCCAGGAGTCTTATATGGACTCCCCAAGAGTCATATGAACCCTGGTTGAGAACCACTGATATAGAGACTGCTCTGCTGGCTCACAGACCAGAGACTGCTCTGCTGGTTCACAGAGGCTCTCTTTATCAGCTAGTATAGTTGATTGAATTGAATCCAAGCACAAAACAAAATGCTGCTTCCTTGTTCTGGAACTTTATGTTCTGAGTACAAATGCCATTAAGGTCAGTTTTGCTTTTCCTTGTTCTGAGGTCATTAAAATAAAGTACTAGCCCAGAGTGGAATAGTTAGAATATCATACAAAATGCTTTGTGGTATTTGTTTTGGCTATGTGGCCTGACAGGTTAAGTGAATTTGTCAGTATCTAGCCAATGAGATGATATCTTCTTTTATCTTTAATTTATTTCAATCCTTGGACTGCTTCCATGCTAGAGCATTGACCACCCTGAAGGGTTTAGTAAAAAAAATCAACCCCAGTACTCACTTTTTAAGTCTAGTACTTATTCTATCAGTCATTTTTCGTGAACTACTAGATAATGATAATGCAAACAAACCAACACTGGTTGTCAAGCGATGGTTATACACAGCACCGCTGGCTTGCCAGCTCTAATCAAACCATGCCAGCATGGAAAACAGACATTGAAGGATGATGAGGATGAGAATGATGATGATGATATATAAACATGATGGGCTTCTTTCTCTTTCTGTCTACCAAATCCACTCACAAAGCTTTGATCGGTCTGGGGCTGTAGTAGAAGACACTTGCCGAAGGTGCCAAACAGTGGGTCTGAAACCAGTATGCTATGTGTGTGGTTGGGGAAGTAAACTTGTTACCACACAGCCATGCCTGTGTCTTTCTTGTAAACAACACTGACATGAAGGCAACAGGACACCCCAGAAATTCCACGAGAAGCACATATTGGCTGTCAAAAAATTCCCCGGGGGTTCATTTGTCGATCTGATGGTATAGAAAGAGAGACATTACTGGTCGTGATATTACTGACATTGTAACAATGAATGTGAAAACTGCTACTCCACAGCTACTCATGGGAGATTAAGACTAATTACATATGTTGCTTCAAGAACACAGTTTTATAAGGAAGAGATACAGTTAATCTAATTGACCCCATTACTGTGTTAACAGTAGCTATTCTTTTATCAAGTTGACAGCAATTAAAGACTACGCTGACTCAGTGGATTCGAACTAAACATAACCATTTAGTAAATAATAATAATAATAATAATAATAATAATAATAATAATGATGATGATGATGATAATAAAAATGATGATGATGATAATAATAAAAATGATAATGATGATAATAATAATAATAATAATAATAGTAGTAGTAGTAGTAGTAGTAGTAAAAGTACACAACTAAATACCAAGTCTGTCATGCATTGTTACTGACAAAAGATTAATATTGATTGTTAAACATTTAAGTATTGATTTCTATCTAACACAACACAAGATTAATATTAAAAACAAAAAACAAAACAAAAAAAATTAATCAGATAACTTTTTTCCTATTTCCATTATATTTTATAGCAACGAATTTTACAAAAGCAAAACAAAAACAAATAAATTTCTTTTTCTTTCAAATTTAAAAGATTTCACTCATTATTTCACTTTTTCATGGATTTTTGAATTTGTTTGTTGTTCCCCCCCCCCCCCCCACTCTCTTTTTTTTTTTCTGGCTGAAGATATTTTATTGTCTTTATCTATAATGCTTTTAATTACTTCATGAAATACTTATTTTCATTACATATTCATAAATTGGTGGACAGAATAAATTGTTAGTTGGGTTCTTAGCTGAAGAGTCGTAAGAAGTTCTAATTCCACTTTCCTGACCAATGTATTGAACATCTGGCCACAAAACACTACCTCAGGAAACTCGCCCAGCCTTGTAAAGCATACATGTTGTTGTTGGCACTCCGTCGCTTACGACGTCAAGGGTTCCAGTTGATCCGATCAACAGAACAGCCTGCTCGTGAAATTAACGTGCAAGTGGCTGAGCACTCCACAGACACGTGTACTCTTAACACAGTTCTCGGGGATATTCAGCGTGACACAGTGTGACAAGGCTGACCCTTTGAATTACAGGCACAACAGAAACAGGAAGTAAGAGTGAGAGAAAGTTGTGGTTAAAGAGTACAGCAGGGTTCGCCACCATCCCCTGCCAGAGCCTTGTGGAGCTTTAGGTGTTTTCGCTCAATAAACACTCACAACTCCCGGTCTGGGAATCGAAACCGCGATCCTATGACCGCGAGTCCGCTGCCCTAACCACTGGGCCATTGTGCCTCCACAAAACATACATAAGATGATAACAATAATCATTATCCACCTCATCATCAATTAATGTCTGTGTTCCATGCTGGCATGGGTTGGATGGTTTGAGAGACTCTGGTGAACTGCAAGGCTGTATTGGGCTCCATTAGCAGTTATGGCATGGTTTCTATGGCTGAATGTCCTCTCTAATACCAACCACATTACACAGTGTATTGGTTAGCTCTTTTTTTTTTTTGTAATTTTTGGTGCCACTGGCACTAGTGAGGTTACCAAGTAACTTGTGAGGCAGAAGAATGTGGAGAAGGAAAGGAAAAAATTTCCACTACTAGATGGGGAGTATTTGAGAGAAGGTGGCTTTGTGCTGGATGTTGAAAGACTAAAGTAAGACAGGAGGACAAGCACAGGTGTCTTGTTATATAGGAAATACATGGCTACCCCTGTAATGAGAGAGAGAGAGAGAGATAGAGATAGAGAGAGATAGAGATAGAGAGAGAGAGAGATAGAGAGAGAGAGAGAGATAGAGAGAGAGAGAGAGAGAGAGAGAGAGAGAGAGAGAGATGAAGATGGGTGAAAGAAAAGTTAAATCTATAATTTTGAATGTCATTTCCTTTAGAAATTATTGTTTACCATAACACATATATACACACATGCATATTACATGTATACACACACACACACACACTGAGGTGAAACATTCCTCTTGTACCAACTGGGAATTGCTCTCCAGTGAAGAGTCACAGCTCGAGTATACTTGTCATGATCTTGTAATATATTTTCTGTGAATTATGCAAACATTATTTTCAATATTTCAAGATTATTTGACAACACTTCCAAATTCTCAAGCTTTTTGTGGTTTGAATGATTTGAGAAATAATGGAAAGGATTTTGTACAGTTTTAATTTCCTCACATAGTCACCTATCTCTATAATTCTGTCTTAGACTTAGCTGCTTTTCTCTGTCTCTCTCGACCCCCCTCACTCTCAATCTATCTTCTCCTCCCTCTCAATCTATCTTCTCCTCCCTCTTTGCATTGACCCCTCGCTTCGTCTGCCAGGCCTATAAAACTATAGCGCGTGCGACCGAAATACCTCTGCAGCAATGGTCTTGGTGCACCCGCTCTCCCACCCCCAGTACCGGAAGTCCCTATCCTCTACACCAGTACCAGAAGTTCTTAACTATCTCCCATGAACACTTCTAAAGACTCCACGCCATTCCCCCCACCCCCACTTAGGGTTTATCTCCTATGTAAGGAAGCGATCATTTGGTGCAAAATACGATAGTGTAGTAGATGCAGGCTGAAATGATTGCTGCTGATTGTTTATGAATTCTGCAAAATGCGAGCTTTCTTTTCAGGTACATGAGGCTGCTGCTTCCCGCCCCAGGGTCTCACGGGGCCATACCTCCCACACCCTCAGGGTTGGCACTCTCAACGTCGGCACTCTGAAAGGTAGGGCTGGTGAGATTGTTGAGATGATTGAACGGAGATGGGCAATATCTGCTGCCTCCAAGAAGTAAGGTGGAGAGGTGGTTTTTATTTTTGTAGCTTTTGATGGAATTAGAACATAAGAGAATTATTGACCTCTATATCTGACTCCAAGAAAACGAACATTGGAGTATCTGCACGCTGTACCTTAAAGAACAGCCGCAAGAGAGGTAAGCCCTGTTCATTGTGCAACAACATGAGTGAAGTGAATTCCATCAGAAATCATAACAGAAATGTTATGATTTATACAGAAGGGGGAACCTGTAAAGATTCCCATTTAGTGTATGCTGCAGAATGCATGAAACACAACTTGATTTATGTTGGTTGTACAACGGAACAATTAAACAAAAAGTTTAATGGGCACAGATTCGACGTCAGGCACAAGAACATTTCTTTTCAAGTGGCTGCAATTTTGAAGAAGACTTGAAAGTGCATATTCTCAAAATATATTCTGAATCTACCCCACTTTCACTTCTCAGAATGTATGAGGAGAAATATGTTTGCGGGTTATTAACATCACACCCTGGAGGAATGAATAAGATGACAGGAGAATATCATCAAATTTATACAAAACTATTTGATTGAATATTCTTCTTTCTCTCTTTTTCTTTCCTTTTTTTCTGTCGTCTTCCTTTCTCTATTTTTTTCTTTCTTTCTGCCTGTTATAAAACTTAAAAACTGATGATGTCATTCCATCAACGTATGGACGCTGGTTACTCTCATTCATAGTTTACGTTTAGTTTTCTGAAATTTTTAATTTTTAATCACCTCTTGTTTTGAACTTGGCAAAGACAGACGTACTGTCGAAATATTGTTCAACAAATAAAACACCTATTCAATCGAATTGCTCTCTTCGTCTTGATTATTTACCTTCGTGAAGAGTTACGTCAATCTTTTTTAAAATATTATTATTATTATTATTATTATTATTACTACTACTACTACTACAGTGTGGCTGTGTGGGAAGAAGTTTGTTTCCCAGTGATATAGTTTCAGGATCAGTTCCACTGTGAGCAAGTGTCTTCTACTATAACCCAGGACCAACCAAGGCCTTGTGAATGGATTTGATATTTGGAAACAGAAAGAAGCCTGCCATATGTGTATGTGTGTGTGTGCGTGCATGCGTTCATGCATGTGTGATGTGTGTCCCACCGTCACTCAACAACCGGAGCTGGCTTGTTTATGTTCCCATAACCCAACAGTTCTACAAAAGACACCGACAGAATTAGTACCAGACTTTAAAGATAATAAGAAAAGAAAAAGAGTGGTGCTCCAGTATGGCCACAGTCCAATGACTGAAACAAGTAAAAGAAAGATAAGAAATAAACATGGCAGATAAGGAAATTATTTCTTCGAGAATTATATAATTTTGGTTAATATCTAGTTTAACAATTGGCCACCAAAACAAAATAAAAAGTGTAACAGGTATAAAAAAATGTGTAGTAAATGAATCTGAAAACAAAAATTTGCACAAACTAACTGGAGGATGGAGAGAGGACTTTCTGAAAATTCACATGATCTGATTCTTTCCCTCAACTTTCAGGAAAAAGGGTATCTTTTAATGAAATTTTATATAAATACCTTTCTAATGGCATAGATTAGTGGAGGCGTAATGGCCCAGTGGTTAGGGCAGCAGACTCGCGGTCATAGGATCGCGGTTTCGATTCCTAGACCGGGCGTTGTGAGTGTTTATTGAGCGAAAACACCTAAAAGCTCCACAAGGCTCCGGCAGAGGATGGTGGCGAACCCTGCTGTACTCTTTCACAACAACTTTCTCTCACTCTTACTTCCTGTTTCTGTTGCACCTGTAATTCAAAGGGTCAGCCTTGTCACACTATGTCACGTTGAATATCCCCGATAACTGTGTTAAGGGTACATATGTCTGTGGAGGGCTCATCCACTTGCACGTTAATTTTACGAGCAGGCTGTTCCGTTGATCGGATCAACTGGAACCCTCGACGTCGTAAGCGACGGAGTGCCAACAGCAACAATGGCATAGATTACAATTATAAAGAACTTTGTGGATAAAAATTTTTTCTGGGGGCGGGGAGAGGAGTTTTGGGGGGTAACGGAGTTTCAGATCAAGAAAACCACATAAGCTGAAATTTTTCCGTTCTGATGAGGATTTTTCCAATTGTTTTTCACCACAGATGGGGAGCATCTTTTTATGAAAAAACAGTTTGGAAAATTTATGATTTTTTTACTCTCCTCCCCACTTAATGATGATACCAATGGACCACATGTGTGCTCCATTGGTGGGATATAAGCATCAAGAAAAAAATGGTAATTTAAATTTTTACCCCACCTTAATTAAGCAAGGCCATGGGTATGTAAGACAAAAAACATTTTCTAACAGAAAAGTATGCTATTAAAATGACTTATCTTTTGCATACCTATTTTTTAAAAAATCACTGTGGACAAATGCCAGAAATCACCTCAGGCTCTCCAATATTTTAAATTATAAACAGAAACAATCAGGGGCTGGGAGTGGAGTTGAAAAAAAAATCATAAATTTTCAAATTTCTTTTTTTTTATAGTGTTTATGGGGAGAAAAATATTGAAAAACATCAATACATGCAAGAGTGAGAAAGAAACAAGAAGAGTTGTCTTGGGATGTGCTAGAAATGACAGCCAAATCTCCCTTAGATCACACTTTTTCCTCTGAAAATATTTACAATTCTTCTTTTTCTACTGAAAAGGCTCTTCCCATGGTTTTTAACTGCAAAAAATTCGCCAAAATCGGCCCGGAGGAGGTGGGGGAATAACAAAAACGAAACTCTGGTTTTTCGAAACTCCTCTCCCACCCCCGGAAAAAAGTAATAGGTATTTATCGTGAAAGGTATTTATACAAAAGTTCATTAAAAGATATCCATTTTCCTGAAAGTTACGAGGGAAAAAATCGTTTGCGCAAATTTTGGTTTTCAGATTTATTTGCAACACATGACACTTTTTTTTGTTTTGGTGGCTGGGTGTTAAACCAGATATTAACCATAATTTTTTAAGTGTAAATTGATTCTGCTAATTCAGTTTTGAATCTCAGCTGGAATCATTTTCTATGTATCACTCCGTTAAAGACATTGGAAAACGAAACGAACGGTACAATATAGAAAACGTGATTTTCTTACAAACTTCAGTTTTCGTTCCAATGCGAGAAATAAGTCAGGAAGAGTTATCTCCCTTACACCCTATATAGCTACATTATACACGCTAACCCATTCACGTATACTTTGATATAAATACATAGGCACGCAAGGAGGCATGCACGCGCACACACGCAAGTGCACACACACAGGCGCACACACACACACACACACACACACAGGTACGCATGCCTGCACACACTTGCAAACATATAGGACGGACGCACGCACACATACACACACAAATACATGGGTACGCGTACACACATACATGCATCCACATTTCTTCTTCATTTAAAACAGCTTCCGTTGGTGTGCAGGTTGAGTATTTTGCTGAACAAAATACGAATCTTGTTGCAATTCCAGGTATTTAACTTGCTTTATCTTTTAATCATTCGCTTGATGCTGAAGCATCACCTCGGAGAATTTCAGTAGAAGAAGTCTATCTCAGAACTCATTTTTTAAGTTTGGCACTTGTTTCTATCAGTTTTTTTTTTTTTTTGCCAGGCCAGTAAGTCATAGGGACATACACAAACCAGCACCAGTTGTCCAACAGTCGTTGGAGGAATGCACTGACACAAACACAAAGGCACACACATGCTGGGTTTCCACAAAGTTTCCATCGACCAAATTCACTCACAAAGCATTGGTCGGCATGGGGCTATAGTAGAAGACTTTTTGCCCAAGGTGCCATGCAGTGAGATTGAACAGAAAACCACATGGTTGCAAAGTAAGTTTCTTAACCACACTGCCATACCTGTGCCAACATACTTATAAAATTGATGAACATAACATGTTGGGTACCTGTTTATAAATCCAAGGCCTTGTTTCTCAATAGGTAATCAATATTGAAGAATGGTGTCAAGCTGGCAGAATCATTAGCATGCTGGGCAAAATGCTTAGTAGCGTTTCACCTGTCTTTACATTCTGAGTTCAAATGCTGCGAGGTTGATTTTGCTTTTCATCCTTTTGCAGTCGATAAAATAAGTACCAACTGAGTACTGAGATCGATGGAACTGACTGACCTACTCCCCCAAAATTGCTGGCCTTGTGTCAACATTTGAAACCAATGTTAATATTGAAGAAGGAAAAAAAGACGAAACAAAACACAACTCTGACTTCTTTTGGGAGGAAAAATGTTTAGCTTGTATTCAGGTAAATAAAGACAATGATGATAATGACAACAATTTTGGTGATGACAATGATTGGCGATGAGAATGGCAATGAAGACTACATGTTCATAGAAGTATAATTTTTTATAGCCTGGCATGTGTATGCAATTGTTCCTACTTTGTGGAAACCTATTCATAGCTAGGTGGACTGATCTACTTTTGGGAGTAAATTTCAGTAAAGACTCCTGCACTTTTGGTTACTTCTCAGCTACCTAATATATATGGTCAAATTTATAACCTGCTTGGTGAAAGTAGTAGAGTGCTTATTAGGCAAGCAAGAGATATGTTGTTTGACTACAATTGGTTGAAAGCTTCCATTACCTCTGGCACCTAATTAAGTAGTGAAAGTTTGTGTTCCAAAAACATAATGACTAGAGTAAGAAGTACCAGAGTGAAAAGCAGATTGTATGATGTTTGTATAGAAAGTGTGATACATCAAGGTAGTGAGACATGTGGAAGATTTGCAATGGTTAGAAAGAAATGAACTCAGCATGTTCAACATGCATAATTTGGGCATCAGTCTCCCTTCTGTTTGTATTTTCAGTTACACTGTCTTCAGTGTAACAAGCATAAAGTTTGAATCTATGAACAACAGAACATAAATGAGTTGAGAGAAAAGCTGAATATAAGAGAGTAATGTACAAGTTATAAGAAAATAAGGTGTAATGTGCAAGGTGTAGTGAGATAGTAATGCTTTGTAGAGAATGTCAGTTGTACTGGGCACTTGATATGGATGGAGCCTGTAGAAGATATCTTCTACAGGGGATGAAATGATGAAGACTAATTTCAAGAAACTGAACCTCAGAAAGTGAATAACAAAGGATAGACAAGTGACAACATGTGACACTGATGTAAGCATTGTGTGTGTGTGTGTGTGTGTGTACCTTGAGTATGATATATGTGTACATCACCATCAGTTTTTTGTATGCTTCCAAGCTTACTAGGGTCAGATACATTTTTTCTAACATAGCACCTCAGCATCTCTCACATTTATTTGTCATCTCTTTTGTGAAGTTCAGCATCCTCAGAGATGTTTTCACTACTTTTTCCTTGTGTCTTCCATAGGATTCCTCTTCCTCACTTTCTTCCACCTGGATCTCCTGGCACCACTTACCCATCAGTTATCATCCATATGCATTACACAGTTACACAGCCATAGCAATGCAGTCATCAGTCTTGCACACTACATCTAATTCCACTCATCCTCATCTTAACTCTTAGCTCATCTGTACCACACTGTTCATGCACATTAACATTACACAACCAGTGGAGCATGTTTGCTTCATTTCTCTCCAGTCTTTGCACAACCTTTGCATGCAATGCTCAGGTTTCACAGCATGCAAGATACCTTTTGCTTAAAAAGAGAGAATCCCTTTGTTGCCAACAGTTAATAATTTTAGGAACATTTTTACTTTGTTGTTCTGGTTATTACATTTTTAGAGCACCACACACATTCTCACTCCTTATCTTTCACACTAGGATAATAATATACGTGCATATGAATATGTGTGTGTGTGTGTGTGTGTATCTTTTATCTTTGGTCATTTACTAATTTCAGTCATTAGACTGTGGCCATGCTGGGGCACTGCTTTGAATTTTTAGTCAAATGAATAATCAACTGTACTTATTTTTTAAGCCCGGTACTTATTCTATCAGTCTCTTTTGTTTTGCTAAACTGCTAAGTTACGGGGACGTAAACACACCAACACTGGTTGACAAGCGGTGGTGGTGGTGGGGGGACAAACACAGACAGAAAGACACGCACACACACACACACACACACAAACAAACTTACACACACACACACATATGATGGACTTCTTTCAGTTTCAGTCTACCAAATCTACTCACAAGACTTTGGCTGGCCCAAGGCTATAATAGAAGACACTTGTTGAAGCTGCCATGCAGTGGGATTGAACTTGGAACCATGTGGTTGGGAAGCAAGCTTCTTACCACACAGCCATGTTGAGTGCACATAACCTAGTGTTTAGGGTGTTGCACAATCAGAAGATCATGGTTTCAATTCATTCCTGGACAAAGTAGTATGTTGGTTCTTGAGCAAAACACTTCATCTCACATTGCTCTGTAATCACTTTGACATCTAACATGTGGTAAAATGTGCACCTGTTCAGGCAACACGTTGATTTGATGGTGGGAGTAAGTTAATGTACAACACAAACATTTGATCACTATAAACAAATCATTTGTGCAGGTTCAGCAACAAATCGCAGAACCATCTTTCTCAGACTATGAGAGACTACCATCATCATTGTTACATGTGTGTGTGTGTGTGTGTATCTTTATACATGTGTGAGTGAAGGTGCATAGCTTAGTGGTTAGAGTGTCAGGCTCACAATCACGAGGTAGTGAGTTCGATTCCTGGACCAGGCTGTGTTGTGTTCTTGAGCAAAACACTTTATTCCACATTGCTCCAGTTCATTCATCTGTAGAAATGAGTTGCAACATCACTGCCAAGCTGTATTGGCCTTGCCTTTCCCTTGGATAACAACAGTAGCATAGAGAGGGGAGGCTGGTATGCATGGGCAACTGCTGGTCTTCCATAAACAACCATGCCTGGGCTTGTGCCTCGGTAGGTAACTTTCTAAGTGCAATCCCATGGTCATTCATGACTGAAGGGTGGGAGTCTTTACTCTTTTTTTTATACGTAAGTGTACATGTGTGTGTGTGTATTGGATAGAATTCATTTTGACTGAGATTTTAATTTGATTTTTCTCTCTGTGTATTGAGTATTCTCAACAGTAAATGTTTTGTTGTTTTGTTATTCTCAAAAGTATCTAAAAATAATAATCTTAATTAAACGCACACACAATCCACATCCTCCGATGGAAACATCAAGAATAAGAAAAGAGAGATTGATGCTTGTAGAATGATCAAAGAATGATAAATGGATACTCAATATATTGCATATATGTTGCATATAAAGTGTGATGAAAGAACGTCCTGTCGTTAGTTATATGAAATGTAAGGGGGTATAGATTTAAAGGGCTGAGGAGACTTCATGTATAACATTGATAGAAACAGCAAATAATAATAATAAAAACAATAACAATGATATCAAATTTTGGCACAAGGTCAGCAATTTCAGGGGAGAGGTTAAGTCAATTACATTGACCCCAGTGCTTGATTGGTACTTATTTTATTGACCCCGAAAGGGATGAAAAGTCAGCTTTGGCAGAATTCAGACTCAGAATGTAAAGATGGACAAAATGCTGTTGAGCATTTTGATTGGCATTCTAACGTTTCTGCCAGCTCACCACCTAAACAACAACAACAACAACAACAGCAGCAGTTTCAAATTTTGCCCCAAGGGTAACATGTTTGGGGGAGGGGGTAAGTTGATTACCTTGACTCCACTGTTCAACTGGTACTTATTTTATCAACCCTGAAAGGATGAAAAGCAAAGCCCACCACAGTGGTATTTGAACTCAGAACGTAAAGATGGACAAAATATTGCTAAGAATTTTTGCCTGGTGTGCTAACAATTTCTGCCAGCTCTCTGCCTTACTACTACTAATAATAATCCTTTCTACTAAAGGCACAAGGCCTGAAATTTTTGTGGAGGGGACTAGTCGATCACATTGACCCCAGTGTTTTACTGTTACAGATTTATTAAAGAGAACCTTCAACAAATTGTATTCTGGCCTTGTCCATCTTGTCGGATTTTTATATGTTTGATACTACACTGTTGAATAGTACCTTTCTTTTCTTAAGATAGCAGGGGTTGATTTGAGAAAGATTTGATTGCTATTTCTAGCAGGTTGTGTAACTATGTAAAAACCTTTTTGTTGGCACAGTTGTAGGCTATAACTAAGTGTGATATGACCAGAGAGTGCTCATTAGTTATATCAATACCAGCAGTGTAAGGAATGTCTGTGTGGTTATTAAATGTGTTTCTCAATCACATGGTTTTGGGTTCCATCCTACTGCATGGCATCTTGTGTGTGCATGTGTGTGTGTGTGTGCACGCGCGCATGCATGTATACAAGGATAAATCTATTACAAAATTTTAAAACCACTGTTTCGAGAATCAGGTGTATTTTCAAACGCCCAAAACAAATTCTCCTATATTCTTTCCTGTGTGTGAATACACTTTTTCTTTCCATATATATATGTGTGTGTGAGAGAGAGAGAGAATGTATGTATGTTTGTGTGTGTATACACACACACACATACATGCATGCATGAATGAATGAATGGATACATAATTCTGCTTGTCATCCTCTCATTATGCCCACTATCATACCTGCTCACAAAACAGTGTTATTATCCAGGTCTTGTATGATGCTAATATGGATTTTAGGCTCCCAACAACATTCCTTGCATGATAAATATAGCCTATCCACATCTCCACTGATCTCAAAGTTTCCAGCAACATTGAACAGCTTGTGAGTCCTTATATCCTCCTCTCTCAGCAATATCGCTCATCTTTTGTTTGTCAATGATCAGAAATTGTATGAACCAAATATCAATTACATAAAAAAAGACAAAAAAAAAAACAATTGGACAACATTACCCAATTTTCTACAGACACTGGAATGAAATTTGGTGGGTTTAAATGTACATTTTTGACAATAAAATGTGGAAATGTTGTGCCCTCCTCTGGAAACCTAAAAATGAACAGCTTGACAATACAAGCTCTACAGTCAGGTGAAAATTATTGGCATCTTGAACGGGATGAGAATGTCATATATGATGGACCCAGGAATAAGGAGAGGACCAACAATGAATACTTCAGAAGAGTAAAGAGAATCTGACCATCAAAACTCTCAATGTACAACAAACACATCATCCTCATCACCATTTAATTCCTGTTTTCCAAGTTGGCATGGTTGGATGATTTAACAGGAGCTGATCAGCTGGAGAGCTGCTCAGGCTCCATGTCTGTTTTGGCATGATTTCTATGGCTGGATGCCTTTCCAAATGCCAACCACTTTACAGAGTGTGTCCATCCTGACACCAACATTTGGCCTACTGAAATAATTATTGCAAAAACTGAAAGAGATGGATGTAAGGACTTGCAAGCTGCTCAGTGTTACTGGAAACTTTAATATTAGTGCAGATGTGGATCGACTATATTTCTCACTCAAGGAAGGTGGCTGGGGCCTAAATTCCATATTAACATCATACGAGAACTGGATAATAAAACTGAAACAACATTTTTAACAGAAGAAAAAAAGGTCAGCAATCATTTGGCCCATGTTCATGAGCATGAAAATAATAATATTGTTAAGATAGCCACTGATTTGAAAGTGAGGCTTGAAATACAATCTGATACAAATCTCTCTTCCAGGAATACTGGCAGACTCTAATTAATGATGAAGCAAAAAAAAAAAAAAAAAAAAGAATCGAGCAATTCAGTGAGAAGGATGTACATGATTACTTGACATGAAAAACATAGGCCACTGAGGAGATAGGCCATATTAAAAACCTGACAAGGAATTTCATCAACATCCCACCTTGAAGGATATCTCCATGTAATTCAGTAACAAAGAAATCTGCACCAAGTACCTACTGCACAAAAGAGGAAGGCCATTAGTTGACAATAAATGTAGGTGGAACAAAAACAGATTGAAGATGTTAGCCACATCATTGCCAATTCTCATTACTACCTCCCTATCAAACATGATGTGTTAGCTAGAACAACACGGAATGCATTGTGGAAGATGAAAATCAAATCAAATAGAGAGTAATATGTTGAGACTGATGGTTCAAAGGGATATTGGCAGAGCGAAAAATTAAGAGACTACAAGTGAATTAAAACACAACTAACCTAATATCATCCTTTGGGACTGGGACCACATATAAAAAACATGCTCTGTCATAGAAATCAGCTACCCACTTGATGTCAGTGTGGTAAGAAAAATGAGAAGGAGGATACCTACAGACCATTGAAGAAAAGCTTACAGATCCAGTATCCAAGATGTATGGTCAGCTTCATATCTGTTATTGTTGGTGCTACAGCTCATATACCAATCTGCCTGGACCAAAGTGTAACTGAACTGGGATTTAATTCATAAACTACAAATGGCTGTAACATCTGGAACCTTCAAAACTGGAAAAAGTTTTTATGATTCAAAGGATGAACACTCACACAAGAGACAATGACAATATCCCTTTCTTTACAATCCTGCCACCAAGGATGGGATGGCTTTTTTATAAACCTCAACATTTGCAGATAATTCCTACTAGCAAGTGAGGGTTGGCAACAAGCAGGGCATCAGGTCATACTACAGAAAATTCTGCCTTAATGTACTCTCACCTGATCCAAGCAGGCATAGAAAAGTAGACGTTAAAACAATGGGTGACCTTCACCTGTTGCTGATATTTTTCTGTTTCCTAACACTATACATTTATAGGAGATGCTTTCTCACAACAAATACTAAATTTTAAAATGCTTTCATCATATATACACTATAAGTATATATACACTTTAAGTACACAGATCACTAATTTTGAACTAATATTGCCTCTGTAACTAATAATGAATTTTTTTTCGCCTGCCAGCTAAATGCGACATCAGTAACCTTTTAATTACTATTTAACTATATTAGCCACTGTCAATGTTTGCTTGATATGAGGTGACGTGAAAATTTGTTGCTGATGAAGCTAACAAGTAGAAATCTGGATCAGGTACTGATATTTTTCAGCATTTTTTTTTTAAACACTATACGTTCATAAGAGATACTTTTCTCAAGATGAGTACCACAGTTTGAAATGGTTTTAACACATACACACTTTAAGTATGTATAAAAATCGTTAATTTTGAACAAATGTTGCTTCTGTCACATTGAATTTTTGTTCAGCTGGCCAGCTAAATGCAACATCACTAACCTTCCAATCACTGCTTAACTATATCAGCTACAGTTGCTATTTGCTTGACATGAAGTGATGTGGATATTTGCTGCTGATGAAGCTGACAAACAGAAAGCTGGATCTTGGCAACCTTTGCCTGATGCTGATGTTTTCTGTATTTTTGTTTTTTTCCTACAAACTCTACATATATAAAAGATACTTTTCTCAAGATGAATATTACAATTTAAAAGGCTTTCAGTACATGCACACAGTATGTATAAAACTTGCTAATTTTGAAGTAATACTGCTTCCTTGACTAATAACGAATGATGATGATGGTACAGGTATGGTTGTGTGGTAAGAAACTTGCTTCCCAACAACATGGTTCTGGGTTCACTCCCATTGTGTGGCATCTTGAGCAAGTGTCTTTTACTATATATAGCCTTGGGTTGACCAAAGCCTTGTGAGAGGAGATGGTAAACGGAAACTGAAAGAAGCCTGTTATATATATATATATATATATGTATATATATATATATATATATATATATATATATATTATTTAAAAGAGTTCCAACTCTGTCTGTTTTTTTGTTTTATTTATATTCTTATAAAATTAATGTGGAATATAGAATATGGAATATATAATATAAATAGTAAAATGAAATGAAGTATTGAATGTCTTAATGAATATATGAAATATTGAGTATTAAATATATAAGGACTGGCTGTCTTTTTGTCCTTTATACACATTCCTTTGGACAGCAGTAGTAGGTGTTTGGCTATTTTTAGAGATGATGCCAAACCATTTTTCAATGTTTATTTTTAGAAATGATGACATTTGAGAGATTTTTTGTTTTAGTTATAGGGATAAGATTTTTAAAATTAATTTAATCATTGTTTGTTAAGAGTGGGTTTGAATTTCTTAATAAAGTCCTTTTCTTTCCATTTTCTTTCAATTTTGTTTGTCCCCTACCGCTGCTTGATAACCAACGTTGGTGTGTTTTTATATCCCTGTGACCTAGCAGTTTGGCAAAAAGACACTAAAAGAATAAGTACCATGCTCAGAAATAAAATAAGTACTGGGGTTGATTTATTCAACTAAAAAAAAAGTCTTTAAGCATGGCTGCAGTCTAATGACCAAAAACAAGTAAAAGATAGAAAAGATAAAAGATGATGAGAATGTTGACTCTGGATGGAAATCATTTCATCGTTATCTTAGATTTGGTTGGGAGTCAGCAGTTGATAAAGGTTTCATTGTTACATTGAGCAGATTGAGTGGCTATGAAGGATGTCAGCCATTGGCCTAATATCAACATGTTTATGTTTTTATGAGATGGAGGGAGAGAAAAAGAAGATAGACAGATAAAATAATAAGTGGAGGTGGTGATGGTGGTAGAACCATAAGGAAATAGCATTTGGATCTATCTGGGAGGTCTCTCAGGTCTCTTAAACCCAGAATGTCAGACTTGATCTAAGACACACCCCAGTAGGCTGTTTGTTGTGAAAGCTTAACCTTCCATTAAGACACACTGTAACTTAACTGATGTGTCTCATATCTGTGTAAACTCCAGCTAACCACCGATTGCATATTCTGACAAAAACAAAAAAAAAATCTCTTATTTCACGGGTCACCTTTAGATTATGCATTTTCTTTTGATGTATGTGTGATGTGTATGTATGTATGTTTTATGTGTGTGTGTGATATGTACACTCACATCAATGTCTTTATATATGTATATATGTATGTATATATGTCTTTATATATATATATATATATATATGTGTCTTTATATATATATATATGTATGTATATATGTCTTTATATATATATATATATATATATATATATATATATATATATATATATATATATATGTATGTATATATATGTATATATACATGCACAAACACACACACAAATCTAAGTCTGATAAGGCCAATGACTGGTGAAACTGTCACCACTTTTCAATGTGAAAATAAACACCACACAGTCTTCCATTATGCATTGAATGTTTTTTCAGTTCACATTTGATTGCCTTAATGTATATTTATAAAATAAACACATACACCAACACACATGCACATACACACTTCATCATCATCATCATCACCAACATTTTATATCTGCTTTCCATGCTGCATTGGGTGAATGGGTTATCATGGTCCTTGTGAGTTTTTATCAGAAGTCACTGTCCTCCCTAGCTGGTATTACTTGTTTGTTTCATTTGTGCTTGGTTTCTATGGCCAGATACCCTTCCTACTACCAAAAATTTAACAGAATATACTGGGTAACATTTTTATCATGGCACCAGCATTAGAGAGCTTGTCTTAACCTTGGCAAGACAAGACTAAATAGTTCACTTGACCCTATGCTTTTTCTGCTTTTTCACTAATCAATTTGCCAAATTTACCAGGTGCATTTTATTAGGGCACCAGCAATAAGGATGTTGTCATGTCATGTCATGCTATTGTGAGACAACTCAGTGCTCACAACCTGCCAGCTGTGCAAAAGCTGACTTGGAGCCAGAAGTTCATGTCAATACCTAAGTCTCCAGCTATGGCCCTTGTATTTCTCCAGCTCGGGAACTGCAGCCCCATCTTTTCATAGAGCCCTGCCTGCTTTTGTACTTCATTCTCAGTATTCCTTACTAAACACATGCAATTGCATGTCCTACTCCTGCTGAGGGAGAATACAACCAATCGCTCATTAGTGAAGACTCCTTTCAATTCCTCATTTGAAAGTATATGAAAACTCACTTTTTCTCCCCCCTCTCCGTACTCTTTTACCTGGAGTTTACCTGTATCTAATATCTCATTTTGGTTTCTAACACTGGTAAAAGATGAGCTGCTGCTGCTGCTGTTATAGTCAATGTTGGTACTTTAGCTATTGTCATTTAAATTAGCACCTTCAATACTTTCCTCTAACTGTTTGACCTCTATATCTGTTTGTTCAATTTTCATTTTTTTTTGTTTCATCTATTTATTAAGGTGTCTCTGTGTCTGTATTTTTTTTTTTTTGGAAGGGTAGGGCACTCTTGATGGCTAGTATTTCATCCTGCTATTATAGAGTTGATAATATTGAATCACGAATAGAGAAAAACGAATAAAGATAAACCAGACTTGGTTTTATATTAAAGATAGGAAATGAATGACACCACTTGCACGATATGGTGACATCTGTTTACAACCATCACATGGTATCAAGACAAGTATGCGTGTGTCCCTGTTTGACATGAAATCACATGCTGGTTGTAAACGAATGTCATTGTCACACAAGTTATGTCATTCATTTCCAATTATTAATGAAAAAAACAGATCTGGCCAAAGGGAAATATTACTGCTTGTTTAAGAAACAAGTGAGAGTTGGTGACAGGAAGGTTATTCTGCCACAGAACATTTGCCTGAGTGAACTCCATCTGATCCATGCAAACATGGAAAAGTGGACATTAATGTAATGATTATGATGATGATGATGATGAAACCTTTTCAACCCCAGGTTTTGGGGCTAAATGTTTAAATGTTCCAAAATCTTTGTCGGTGAAAAGAAAACAAGAAATCAAAACAGTTTCTACCCCCTCTAAGTAATCCCAGAAGAAATCACCTGCTGAGCAGCATTTTGTGTGAGTATATCTTGATTTCCAAGCAAAACTGATCATTCTATGCCCCAGTTCACTTCATAGAAAAAAAAAGTTAATGGGAACATCATCACCCATTGATTGAAACCCTGGTTATGAAAAATCAAGGTCAAGGTTATAGAAGCATGAATTATGTCTGTTATTTATTAGTCTGTTTATTAAAAGGAAGTCAAGTAATGCCAATGACATTTGCAGGATTCCTCCAAACATAATAAGAAAAATTTCAATGGTTGTATGCATACAGTTAGTGTTCTGAATGTTTCATTGTAAGTTTAGTAAATTAGAGAAAAACAAGTAAGAAGTGATCAATGGAATTCTGTGAAAAAAAGGTCTGACTGTCTGTGTTTGACAATAGTTCTGAGTTCAATTTCATTCAGGTTGATCTAAGTATTAAGGAAGATTAAGTACACAAAAACTGCATAGAAAGCTAGCACACACACACACATACTGGTTTGTTTCAGTTTTTGTTAACCAAATCCATTCACAAACCTTTGATTGACCTGGGGCTATATATAAGATATTTGTCCAAAGCACTGTATAGTGGGACTGAACCCAAGAAACCATGGTTGGGAAACAAGCTTCTTAACCACAAAGCTATGCTTTTATGTGTCACCGACACCGGCCCCAACTACAATTTCACTTGACGAGACTTCTCAAGCACAGAAAATCACCAAAGGTCTCAGTCACTTGTCATCACCTCCATGAAACCCAACTTTCAAAATGCATGCTTCACCATCTTATCCCATGTCTTCCTGGGTCTGCCTCTTCTACAGGTTCCCTCCACAGTTAGAGATTGGCACTTCTTTACACAGTTGTGCTCATCCATATGCATCACATGACCATACCAGTGCAGTTGTCTCTCTTGCACACCACACAAGATGCCTCTAAATTATGCTACTCTAAATTATACACTGCTACCCACCCATCATACACATACACACAAGCATATTAAGAGTGGGTATTTGGGTATTTCGAAAATACCTCATGGAGTGATGACTGTGCCTTTCATAGTTATGGGTTGCCCTTTGTCAAGGCAAAGCACCTGTTTAGCCACCCTGCCATGATACAGTGAAGTCATGGGACTGCAGCATGGCAGATTGTGATGAGGCAGCAGAAGAACTCAGCTCAGCCAATAGTGCTTCTTACATTGATGCTGAGCAGAGGAATCCTGAGAGGATCAATGGTCAGAATTGTCAAGCTCTATCAAGAGAGTAACTGCAATGCACCCATAGGGGTGGCATCCTTGGTTGTGTTATCAGCTAATGAAAAATTCATTGTAACTCAAGCTCCCAGTTCAAATATGAATACTAAAACTGGGTAGCAACAAAGAGTCATAGGAATCCGTGCAAGTAGAGAGAGAGGGGGAGGGGGAGATTAAGAGCAAATTATAATGATTACTATGATTATATTTCTAATGCTTCATGATCAAATCAGTTAAAATTGTTCATAAACAGCAATTAATACACAATTATCCATTCTGTCTGATATAGTCTCTGAAAACTACATCATCACTATTTTAACCTCCATTTTTTCATATTTGCATAAAGTTTATTAGGGTAGATTTTCTAGGGCCAAATGTCCTTCCAGTCATCAACCCATACCTGTTACCAAGCAAGGTAATATATCCCCATGGCTAGACAGGTTTATGCAGAATATTGCAAATGAATGACACTGCTTATATGACAATGACACTCATTTACAACTAGCATGCAATGTCAAGACAAAAAGAAACACACACACGCCAAATCTATTCCCAAGACTTTGTATGCTAGGAAATACTTGCCCAAGGTGCCACACAGTGAGATTGAACTCAAAACCATGTGGTTGGGTAGAAATCTATCTCTCTAAATCTATCTATATCATCATCATCATCATCATTTAACAACCCTTCTTCCATTTTGGCATGGGTTGGACAGAGGTATACCTACCCACCCATGTTCTGGGTTCAAATGCCACCAGGGTTGACTTTGCCTTTCATCCTTTCAGGATCAATAAAATAAGCACTAGTTGAGCACTGGGGTTGATGTAATCAACTTACCCCTTCCCTTGAAAATGCTGACCTTGAGCCAAAATTTGAAACCAATATATATATATATATATATATATATATATATATATATTAAATATATACTTTTATAAAACAAATTTTATAAAATATATAGTATCTGTTAACAGTCTTAGCCAAAAACTCACAGTTGAGTTTTTGTATATATATATGTATACATGTCTCTTAAAGGATAGAGCTCAAAATCAATGCATTGAAGATACTTTATTGCAGCAACAATTATAATAACAGAAACAACCACAATAAGCCAAACCTATGCACATTTCAATAGGGTATCCCGGAAAAATAAACCACATCATCAGATGTCTCGTAAAATATTGTAACAAATTACAACATATTACAAATTTCTGGATACTCCATCTCATCAGGGTCGCATTATTGCCATCACCAATACTATTATTAGCAAAACACACACATCATCCAAGAGGGTGAAAGAATAATCGACGGCACGCAACCTACCATCGTTATCTTCTTACAGAATGTAAACAAACCAGTCAACCGAAATCCAGCGACGTACACCGCCCGGTTTACAGCGTAAAAATCCCTTGCCAAAAATTTTTGAAATGTGCATAGGTTTGGCTTATTGTGGTTGTTTCTGTTATTATAATTGTTGCTGCAATAAAGTATCTTCAATGCATTGATTTTGAGCTCTATCCTTTAAGAGACATGTATACATATATATATAGTCATGGGTATGGCTGTGTGGTTAAAAGCTTGCTCCCTAATCATATGGTCCTGTGTTTGACCCCATTACATGACCCCTTGGCCAAGTATCTTCTGCTAATGCTCTAGGCTGACCAAAACCTTGTGAGTGAACTTGTTAGACGGACATTGAAAGCATATCCCTGTGTGTGTGTGTGTATGTGTTTGCTGTCACCTTGCATTGACATTGTGTGGTACTTGTAAACAAATTTCACCATCATGGAAGCAGTGTCATTTCACTTGTCTTCAAAGTCTGGTCATGGGAAAATATTACCTTACTTGGGAACAAGTGAAAACTGGCAACAAGTGAAAACTGGCAACAAGTGAAAACTGGCAACAAGAAGGGCATCCAGCTGTAGAAAATCTGCCTCAACAACATTCTGTTCAACCCATGCAAGTATGGAAAAGTGGATGTTAAAGGATGAAGATGACAATGATGAAGATGACAATGATGATGATGACAATGATGATGACAATGACGATGACACTGCTGCTGCTGATGATGATGGTGGTGATGATGATCATCAAGATGATATACATATGTATCAGCTGCAATAATTCATAACAACTATTTTGCAATAGCGATTCTAGATAAAGCACCAATTCATTAATCATTAGACTTCTTCTGAAATATATTGGCTAGAATGTTATTTTTAAACCTAGGTGGAGGTGAAGGGAGAAAAATATTAAAAATAACCTTTTTACCTAACTGGTGTCTCTTCAATTACAAACATATGAGTACTGTAAACTAAATGGCAAATTCCTGGCAAGCCAAGGCTACAGTGCAATTTCAAATCACTCGGATAATTTATTTGATTAACACAGGAAGAATAAAAGCTGACTTAACCTTTGAAGGAATAATTCAAACTTATCTCCATCTCTAACCATCTGTTACTCTCCCCCCACAATCTTATGAAAGTATCAAGTCTCTCTTCTCATCTCATGGGGGGGGGGGTAGAAAGGGTGGATACTTTCCATACACTCTCTTCTGCTCATATTCCTGTACCTTGAGAATTTGCTCTGACACTCCATTGCTACATTCCTTTATTTCCTTCCCAACTACTTACCCCACCTCCATTAATGTAAGGCAGCCATGTAGCTGGTCTGTTGCAGGACACCTGTGTCTGCCCTTCTATAGCAGAACACTTGTATTTGTCCTTCTATCATACTTTAGCCACCTCTTCCTCTCCTGAATACTCCCCTACCACTAGTAGCAGAAGCTTTTCCTTTTTTCCCTGTTCTCTTTTTCTTTCTTGCAGGTTACTTAGCAACCTCACAGGAGCCAGAGTCACGAAAAAAGCACCCAATATGCCCTGAAGAGTGGTTGGTGTTAGGAAGGGTATCCAGCTGTAGAATCCATGCCAAAGCTGACACTTGAGCTTGGCATGACCCTACGGCTTCTCAGATCCTAACAAATTGTCCAACCCATGCCAACAAGGTAAACAAATGACGACGACAATGACAACGGTTGTAAAGAAGAATATTTGAACACTGTAACGTAATTTTTTCTCAATGTTACACGAATTCTCCTAATCCACTATCCATTCAATATAAACTCACAGTATCGGAAGGCATAATGAATATAAATACCCATAAAAAAAAATTTTAATCTGTTATTCTGCTCATAACATTTTGCAATAATGATATTCAGATTTGATGGAATGAAAATGAGAAAAACATAATATAAATGAATAAACAAAGAAAGAAAGAAACATACATACACACACACACTGATATACATACTCACAGATACATACATACACATACATATATATATGTGTATATCAATATACACATGCATCTATATATTACATATATAAAAAATACACATACATGCACACACACACATATACATACATATAGATACACACACACAAAAACATACATATAGATACACACACACAAAAACATGCATATATACATACAAATATATATATATATATATATATGCATGTGTATATATGTATGTGTATGTGTTAAGAAGAGGAAGCAAAATGTTTGGCGCTTGGCCCAATGTTTATATACAAATTAGAAATTGAGTGCACAGAGATCAACGATTGCAATAGGCAATAACAATAATAATGTTGTTCATTTTTCATTTCAAGTTGAATGAAAGTAACAACTAAACAGCTAAATACTCACAAAAATTAAACAAAACAACAAACTCAATTTCTTTCACTCTCTTTCTCTCTCTCTTACACAAAAACACACACACACTCACACGCAACCTCTCTCACATGCACATACACAAATATACATTAACATACTTTACTATATTGTAATATTGCTTTCTAAGATATATTTTCATAAATATATATAAATATACAGGCTCCCCATACACATTTCATATAAATATCAGTGTGCGTATATATATATATATATATATATATATATATATATATATATAAATATATATATATTCTTTTACTTGTTTCAGTCATTTCACTGGGGCCATGCTGGAGCACTAACTTATAGTCGAAGAAATCGACCTCTTTACTTATTCTTCGTAAGCTTGGTACTTATTCTATCAGTCTCTTCTGCTAAACCGCTAAACACACCAACATTGATTGTCAAGCGATGGTGAGGGGACAAACACAGACACAAAAACACACACATGCATATATATATATATATATATATATATATATATATATATATATATATATATATATACTAGACTACCTGTGACCCATTGGGTCACTGGGAAAGTCTAAGTTTCCCAGCAACGGAGTTTTGTTTTGCGGGGTTTTCTTTTCTTTTCTAGGTTATTTCACATGCTTTCAATGAATGTGACATTGAAATCATGTGTAAACAGTTCCTTTCCCAAGAAAAAGAAAGATTTGGCTGCTATTTCTTGCACATCCTGCTACCACGTAACAGGTATTTCAGGTCCTTTATTGCAAATAGCAGTTACGTGGTAGCAGGGCGTGCTAGAAACAGCAGCCAAATCTTTGGCAGTGAGATACGTTGAATGCACTTGAAAAACCTGTGGAAAAAAATTATGGTTATGAAGGGGTCTTTTACAAAATATTTGCCATATTTTTCAAGTCATTTTCACTTTAAAATATTTTCTAAGTATGTCAAAAAAAATTTTGTAATGGTATTCAAATGGAAATAATAAAAAAAAAAATATTAAAATGTCTGTTTAAAGAAAGCTAAAATATAAATACTTACTGTACAAACAACTTACATTTTTGAAATAACATTCACTTAAAAGTATTTCTAAATGATTAAAATATTGTGTTTGATAAAAGCGAAAAATAGAAACAGTTACTGTAAAAAAAAAATCGTATTTTTTTGTTGTCAAGTCAGTGTCTAATTGAAAGGTAAAAGTTTCTTCCCTTTCATGATTAAATCATTTTTGGAATATTTTCCCATTATGCACCATTTTGGGTATTTATAATATCTCCACAACCACATGTCCAATTTAGGCTAAAAATTTGTTTTATTCTGTTTGTATTTACATTTCAGGGGAACTTAATTCATAGTATTTTCTCATTATGAGCCAGTTTGCCTGGGTAACACTGCAAGCATGCAAGCAAGACTCAAGCTGACTTTTAATGTATTATATATATATATATATATATATATATATATATATACCTATATATATATATATATATATATATATATATATATGAAGGGCTTCTTTCAGTTTCTGTCTACCAAATCCGCTTGCATAGCTTTGGTCGGCCCGAGGCTACAGTAGACAACAATTGGTGCCACGCAGCAGAACTGAATCCGGAACCACGTTGTTGGGAAGCAAGCGTTTTACCACACAGTCACTCCTATATTTGACTGCGGCCATGCTGGGGCACTGCCTTTAGTCAAGCAAATCGAACCCTGAAATTATTTTTGTAAGCCTAGTACTTATTCTATCGGCCTCTTTTGCCGTGGACAAACACAGACACACAAACATATATTCACATACATATATTTGACAGGCTTCTTTCAGTTTCCATCTACAAAATCAACTCACAAGGCTTTAGTTGGCCCAAGGCTATAGTAGAGGGCACTTGTCCAAGGTACCACACAGTGGGAGCAAACCTGGGACCATGTGGTTGGTAAGCAAGCTACTTACCACACACCCACTCCTGCACCTATATGTATATATATCTATATATATATTGTGTGTTTATATGCATATATATGTTATACATCACAACCACCATGCATGTATAATTATATATATATCATATATATACATATATATATATATACACACACATATACATATATGTATGTTTGTATAAATGCATATATATATATATATATATATATATATACATAGGTATCTATATTTATATATATATATACATACATATGCATATATATTTATACATATATATACATACATATGCATATATATTTATACATATATATATAAACATACATAAGTATATACATTTATATATATACATATGTATATATATTTATACATATATATATATACATACATAAGTATATATATTTATATATATATATATATACATACATAAGTATATATATTTATATATATATACATAAGTATATATATTTATATATATATACATACATAAGTGTATATATATATATATATATATATATATATATATACATACATAAGTATATATATTTATATATATATACATAAGTATATATATTTATATATATATACATAAGTATATATATTTATATATATATACATACATAAGTGTATATATATATATATATATATATATATATATATATATTTATATATATACATACATAAGTGTATATATATATATATATATATATATATATATATATATATACATACATAAGTATATATATATATATATATATACATACATAAGTATATATATTTATATTGTATATACAGAAGTATATACATAAGTATATATATAAGTATATATATATATATATATATATATATATATATATATATATATATATATATATATAAGTATATATATTTACATTTGTATATACATAAGTATATGTATTTACATATGTATAGACAAGCATA
>NC_142928.1:104707021-104714521 GCF_046866305.1 Octopus bimaculoides
GGTGCAATAAAGACTGTAAACAAACAGGAAACAACTTCTATCTCATTCCAGGGAGAAAAACTAGAGGTAGTCGATAGCTTCCGCTATCTGGGTGACCAAGATAGTAGTGGGGGTGGGTGCGCTGAAAGTGTAACTGCTAGAATAAGAATAGCTTGGGCCAAGTTTAGAGAGCTCTTACCTCTGCTGGCGACAAAGGGACTCTCACTCAGAGTAAAAGGCAGACTGTATGACGCATGTGTACGAACAGCCATGCTACATGGCAGTGAAACATGGGCTGTGACTGCTGAAGACATGCGTAAGCTCGCAAGGAATGAAGCCAGTATGCTCCGCTGGATGTGTAATGTATATGTGCATACCCGTCAGAGTGTAAGTATCTTGAGAGAAAAGCTGAACATAAGAAGCATCAATAGTGGTGTGCAAGAGAGACGATTGCGCTGGTTTGGACATGTGGTGAGAATGAATGAGGATAGCTGCGTGAAAAAGTGCCACTCCCTAACAGTTGAGGGAACCCGTGGAAGAGGTAGGCCCAGGAAGACCTGGGCTGAGGTGGTGAGGTAAGACCTTCGAACATTGGGCCTCACCGAGGCGATGACTACTGACCGAGACCTTTGGAAATGTGCTGTGCGTGAGAAGACCCAGCAAGCCAAGTGAGATCGTTACCAGGGCCCCTGGACTGGCTCTTGTGCGGGTGGCACATAAGATGTACCATCCTGAGCGTGACCATTGCCAGTACTGCCTGACTGGCCTTGTAGGGTTTTCGAGCGAGATCGTTGCCAGTGCCCCTGGACTGGCTCTTGTGCAGGTGGCACATAAAAGACACCATTTCGAGCGTGGCCGTTTTCGTGCAGGTGACACGTAAAAGCACCCACTACACTCTCTGAGTGTTTGGCGTTAGGAAGGGCATCCAGCTGTAGAAACTCTGCCAAATTAGATTGGAGCCTGGTGTTGCCATCCGGTTTCACCAGTCCTCAGTCAAATCGTCCAACCCATGCTAGCATGGAAAGCGGACGTTAAACGATGATGATGATGATGATGACGATGATGATATATATATAAAACAAATAATAAATGAGTATATGCAATATATACGTACAAGTATGTGCATACCAACATCTACCAGTATATATAGCTGCATATCTGGGTACAGGACATTGCAAACAAAACAGACAAAAAAAAAATAATAATAACCTGAGTACAGAAAACACACAGGCCACATAGAGAACATTTTCCTTCATCAGCTGCCCCATATATATATATATAGAATATATATATCTATAATACATATATATATATATAATATACATATCTATAATATATATTATATATAGAGCAATAAGAAAATTGAAGGGATTAATAGGTGGTATTCATCAACTTATAGACTAGAATTCTCCTGCATTAAACTGCATGTTGTTGTCCTCAGCCCAACTGTATATTGTATCCAACTCCTGTTGCAGATGTGCAATATTTCCAGGATTTTGTATTGTCTGAGAGAATTTTGTGTCATCTGCATAGCTAGCAAGGGTGGCTATCGGAGCAGGCCACGATGAACAGCAGTGGCCCCAAGACAGTGCTCTGTGGAACACCACTTTCTATTTGTGTTTCCTTAGAGGTGGCTCCATTGGCCACTACTACCTGACATCTATCCTTCAGAAAGTTGTGCAGCCATTCTCTAAGTTTTCCGCATATGCCAAGATCATGCAGTTTGTGACATATACCATAGACAACTTTATCAAAAGCTTTTGCAAAGTCGAGATATATCACATCCATGCTTGGGTCATACAGCAGCTGTTTTAACACCCAGTCGTAGTATTGCAAGAGATGTGTCAGAGAGCTTCTACCTGGACAAAATCCATGCTAGGTGTCAATCAGCAAGTCATTTTCTTCTAGGAACGTGATTAGCTTCTTGTGGACTATTTGTTCCATGACTTTATTGATGTGTGAAGCCAGAGACATAGACCTATAATTTTTAGCATCTGCTTTGCTTCCTCCCTTATGGATAGGGCATATTATCCCTTCCTTCAGTTTGTCTGGGAGCTTACCACTTGCAAGGAAGCTCTGGAAGAGTAGCTGGAGTGGTTTTGTAAGAGCTCGCTTATATGATTTGAGTAGGACTGCTGGAAACCCATCTATGCTAGCTGCTGAAGGACCGCATTATATATATATATATATATATATATATATATATTATAAAGTCTTGACTTTAAGAGTCCCTCCTAGCATGAGGCATTTATGTATAGCAATGCTCTTAATATAAATAAATATATTTAAAGGGAATAATTAACAATTTTTTTTAAGGTGCCACATAGTTGGACTGAATCCAGAACTATGTGGTTGGGAAGCAAGCTTCTTTACCACACAGCCATACCTGCAATTATATAATATATATATATATATATCCTTCTATTGGTGTAAAGCACTCATGGCAGTGCCATGTAAAAGCATCTGTGTAGTTCCATGTAAAAATGCATATGTAGTGCCACTTAAAAGCACCTGTGGGTCACCATGTAAAAGTGCCCATGTGACGTCACATAAAAGTGCCCATGTGATGCCATGTAAAAATGCCCATAAGACACTATGTAAAAGCACCCGTGTACACTCTGGAAGGCAGCTGGTGTTAGGAAGGGCATCCAACTGTAGAAACCATGTCAAATCAGACTGGAGTCTGGCGCAGCTCCTCAGCTTGCCAGCTCTGGTCAAACTGTCCATCTCATGCAAGCATGGACAACGAACGTTAAATGATGATGATGATGATATATATTGAATTGATAACTTCTGTATCTTGTTGAGAGGCTTTTAGCAAGCATACTGTCGCATCACTAAGTAGATATCATAATTTTATATGCTAGAAATCATATTCATAAGTTATAATGTTCATGTACTTATGAATGTATTAGTATGATGGGTGAGAAAACGTCAAAAAGGTAGATAGAGATAATTAGTGCTCTGACTGGACGAGATGTCTGAAGCCTAGTGTCAGATGAAGGGAGATGGAACCCAGGCAAACAAGAGTTCATTATAAGTAATGTACTGGTTGAATTAACTAAAGTTTAATTATATAAAAAACAGTTCTAAAGCATTAACAAAATAGTTTAAACTGGAGTAGAAAAACAGGAAAATCAGGAGAGTGAGAGTTAATAGTACTGATTGATTAATTGATTGATTGACTAACTGATTGGATGAACAGACAGACGGACAGATATATAGATAGAAAGACAAACAGACAGATAGGTAGATATCCCAAAAGTTCATACTCTAATATTACAGATGAAAGACAGGTGGATCTGAGTAGTCCATTGTAGTAGTGCTGGCTATTTTATAAATGCTTTGATGTCATTAACAATCACATGTCCAACTCATATTTTATCTTAGTTTACAGATATTAGTAAGCATATGGATTGCCACATGGCCAAATGGTTAAAACATCTGCTTTGCAATTACAAAATCTTGAGTTTGACCAAACTACATGACATCTTGAGCAAATGTCCTTTTAATGTACTCTCAGGCTAACCTTAGCATTGGCTAGATGGAAGCTATGCAAAAAGCACAGATTGATTGTGCTTGTAATTCATTGGCCCAACTTTGCTACACACCATGTCATGCTGATTCTGCCCAAGAATTACATTAAAGGCATACATGTCTGCCAAACTAGGATTGAAAGTCAACCTCAACAAATCAAAAATTAGGCGCGTTAATGAAGAAAACAGTGAAGTATTAAACTAGAAATTGGTGAACTAGAGGATGTAGCCGAGTTTACGTATTTAGGTAGTAAGACAACGTTCTCAGGTGGCACCGACGAAGATATTAAGATGAGAATAAGTAAGGCAATGACCGCTTTTCACCTGTTAAAAAAAGTATGGAGCGCAAGTGTAATTTCAATAAAGAACAAAATAAGAATTTTTAACACTAACCTAAAAGCGGTGTTATTGTATGGGGCTGAGACATGGAGAACAACAGTTAAGTCAAATAAGCAAATACAATCATTCATCAACAGGTGCTTGCGTAGTATACTTAAAATCAGATGGCCCGAACACATAAGCAATATGGAGCTATGGCAAAGAACGAATCAAGTTTTGATTAGGGAGCAAATATTTAAGAAAAAGTGGAAGTGGATTGGTAGCACAATTAGAAAGGACACACCAAATGCAGCGAAAAGTGCTTTACAGTGGAATCCGGATGGATATAGAAAGAGGGGTAGGCCTAAGAACTCGTGGTGTAGATCAACGCAAAAGGAACTAGAGAAAGGGGGACATTCATGGCAGAGTATAAGTACAGAAGCGAGAAATTATGCGACATGGAATTCAATTATAAGTGGCCTATACTCCGCGTTGGAGGGTTAAAGGCAAGAAAACATACATGTCTATGGAATACTCAACTACTTACGTGCTAAGGTAGTTCTGCTGATTCAACAACTAAAAATCAAAGATCTATTTTACTTCACACAATAAACCTCAGTGAAAATGAAAGGCTTCAGTTGAGAATTGACAAAAAGATATGAGTCTCAGTTTCTTTACTTTCAAATTGTTTTTCCAATGATTTTCAAACATTTTTTACCTATGGACCTCTTTGATTCCTATTCTTCTCTACTGGACCTCCATAACTATTTGATGCATATAAAAAGAAATTCTAGTGTATTCTAAAATTAAGCAGTGGTGAGGGATAAACACACACACACACACACACACACACATATGGGAATGATGGGGTTCTTTCAGTTTCTGTCTACCATGGCCACTCACAAGCCTTTGGTCAACCTGAGGCTATAGTAGAAGACACTTGCCAAAGGTGCCACACAGTGGGACTGAACCTGGAAAGCAAACTTCTTACCACACAGCCACACCTGTGCCTAGTGTGTGTGTGTGTATATATAAACATATATATATATGACCTTTTGGCTAAGATCAGAGTATAGTGGTTGTGTGGTAAGAAGTCTGCTTCTCAACCATATGGTTCTGTGTTCAGTCCCACTGTATGGCATCATGGGCTAGTGTCTTCTGCAACTTCCTCAGGTAGACCAAAGCCTTGTGAGCAGTATTTAGTAGATGGAAACTAAGAAGAAGCTCATTTTATGTGTGTGAGTCTTTGAATATGTACTTGTGTGTATTTGTTTCAACATTAGATGATAGTTGTAAATGGGTGTCATACAAGCAGTGTCATTCATTTCAAATATTCTGTGAAAACATGTGTGAGCATGGTAAAATATGAGCATGCTTGGAAACAAGTGAAGGTTGACAACAGGAAGGTCATCTGATAGTAGAAAATCTATCTGATACATAGTCATGGAAAAGTGGACATTAAATGACAATTAAATGATGATGACTACACACACACATACACACCTTATGCACAGATGGCCAAATTGAATGGTTAAGAATTTGCTTCGTAATTATGACATCACAGTTTCAATTTCACAGCATAACATCTTAGGAAAGTACTTGGGTTGACCTATAATGTATGAATGAAATTGTTTAGAAGCCAGTCACATGATTTGTACCGACAAGTCAAAGCTCAACTTTGTCAAAGTGTGTCATGCTAATTTTGTCTGTCCAAGATGCAGATAAGATAGAGATTTTTATTTATTTACGGCCTCAAACATCTCATACCTTTCGCGCTTTAGTCTGCCCTCTATTATTTATCTTGTTTCTCTCCATGAAATTCAATTGAATTCAGTTTTTGTCTTAAATTCATACTTATTCATTTTCTAAGCTTCTTAAATTCATGCTACGTATATATTCTATTCACCTAGATTTCATTGCTCTTTTAAAAATTACGATTTATGCATTGTTGTCTCTCAAATATTTAAAATCTACGATTAAGAGGCCTATCTCCTCGCTGATGGTACACCCACCCTCCCACCCCCTCCACCGGAAGTGCATTCCTCTGTCATCCTGTCATCCTCGGCTGTCTCCCGGAACCCATCTAGTGGCCTTGGCCATCCTCTCCCCAACCTTTGGGTAGCGCATTAAGTTTGAGTAATGTTTGCAGGTTGTAGGTACTGTTTTGCTAATGAATTCTTCCAATTGCAAGTTTTCTTTTCAGGTACACGACACTGCTTCCCCCTTTCCCAGGCTACAGGCCCACACCCCCAACACCCATACTGTTAGGATTGGCACTCTCAACATCGGCACGCTGAAAGGTAGATCTGGTGAAATTGTTGAGATGCTTGAACGGAGACGCGTAGATATGTGCTGCATCTAGGAAGTAAGATGGAGAGGAGGTTCTGCGAGATTCCTCACAGGCAAAGAACACAGGTACAAGATTTTCTGGGCAGGGAACACTGCGGGGTCGGGGGCGTAGGAATACTTCTAGCGGAGAAATGGGTGGATAAGGTAATCGAGGTCGTTAGAGTAAGTGACAGAGTACTTAAGATTAGACTAGTGCTTCATCATAGATTAGCTACCGTCATCTCAGCCTATGCACCTCAACCGGGGCTACCAGATGGTCTGAAAGACCAATTCTATGACACCCTCTTGCAAACTACCTCATCGACGAGTGACAGGGACCTTCTCTTTGTGGCTGGAGACTTCAATGGTCATGTCGGACGTCGTGCTGGAGGCTTCCATGGCATACATGGAGGCTATGGCTTCGGTTCCCGCAACGAGGAGGGAACCAGACTGCTGGAGTTCTGTGATGCAACCGATCTTATGGTCTGCAATACCAACTTCAGGAAACCTGCCAGTCACCTGGTCACCTACCGCTCTGGCAGACACTCTAGCCAAATCGACTACATCCTCGCCAGAAATAGGGAAAGAGGGCGGCTTATAAATGCCAAAACCTACCCTGGCGAAGAATGTACCCCACAACATAGATTAGTAGTTAGCGACTTTGGGATCAAGGCAAAATGGGTGCCCAGAATTAGACCGGCTTGGAGGAGAAGGGTGTGGAAGCTTAAAGACCCTGCAAATGGACAGAGACTTAGAGACAAGTTACTTGAAGCATTTAACGAAATAGAAGGGGATATAGCATCATACAACGTGGAAGACAATTGGAGATTTCTGCGGGACAACCTGTTGAAAGCCACCGACCAGATTTGTGGGTGGTGTAAGGTCCCCTCCCGACCCAGAGTAACGTGGTGGTGGAACAAGGAGGTAGACAGGGCTATTAGACAAAAGAAACAGGCTTGGAAGGACTGGAAGAACGGTGGTAGCAGGGAATTGTACCAATGTGCCAGAAGGGAGGCTAGGCGACAGGTTTATTTAGCCAGAGGGGAAGCAGATAAGAAAAGATTTGCCAATGTTCTGCGCCGTGAGGACCAAAGACTTGAGGTATTTCGTGTTGCAAGACAGTGTAGGAGAGAGAATAGTGATGTTGTAGGAGAGAAATGTGTTCGCATGGATGATGGTACGCTTGCACTAAATGAGGATGCAAAGAAAGAGGTCTGGAGATGCCACTACGATAGATTGCTTAATAAAGAGAATGAATGGGAGGAAGAGAGCCTGCCGTATGTCGACCCAATAGAGGGACCAGCTATCCGAGTTGATAGTACCAGGGTAGATAAAGCAA
>NC_142928.1:104719521-104742021 GCF_046866305.1 Octopus bimaculoides
TAAAAAAAAACTTCAATAATAACAACATCAACGAAGGAATAAGATAAACAGAATTGCTAAGTAAACTTGATAAAACAGAGCAAAAATACAGAACAAAACATAGTTATATAAATGTCTTATCTGTTTTCAACTCCAATCATTTAAGCATCTGCATACAAGTCTAACACCAAAGCATATCAATTGGGCGATTTACTGCTATTTCGTATTTATTTTTTTCAATTCTATCTTCAATTCTCTCCTTCCTCTCTGCCTATCTTGCCCTCACACACAAATATACATGCACACATAAACAAAGATATATTCACACACAAACATACATGTATGTGTGTGCACAAATAAAATCAAATGGTTACTTCACTGCAGAGAAAAAATTTTAAAATTTTAAAAGTTGTCTAATATAAATAATGTATGTATGTGTGTAAATACATGTGTGTGTAGAGGTATGAATATAGATGTCTTTATTTGTGTAGATGTAGGTATGTACATAAATGTATATATGTGTGTAAATGTGTGTGTGTTGATTTATGTAACTATATACATGTATGTAGATGTATGTATTCCCAAGATATCAACTATACTTTTTAAATGTGTGTGTGTATGTATGTCTGTAGAGAGAGAAAAGAAAGAGATGGTGAGAAACAAAAAGAGAGCATGAGAGAATAAAGTTACAGAAAAAAAACCCAAAGAATACAAACAAATGTGTAAGAATTAAAAAGCAGGTGATGGAGGACGGATAGCAGAAGTGAATGAATGAGTGCAAGAGAGTAAAGAAAGAGCTATGGAGTAGTAGAAAGCAGTCAAAATTCATTGTTATTCATTTATTTATTTTCTGTTTCCCAACCATTTCCCCATTCTTGCATGAGGAGGGGTGTCTTTTTTGTTGGTTCCATTGTTTTTCACAGCTGGATACCTTTCAACTGCTAACCACTCAGCTGTGAATTAGGAATGGAATCGTTTTTTATTATCATTGTCATTATTATTATTATTATTTCTCCCACAGTCAGACAAACTGAAACAAGCAGGGTTATGTTACTTTGTTCAGAGACATTAGGCAATGATTGTTATTATTTTAGCTGCGTGGCTAGCTTTCATTCAATGAACTTATGACCAAAAGCATTCTAGCCATGACCATCCTGTCTTATTGGACATCAAGGATTACACGACAGCATTGCTAAATAAGTCCATCCCCTCATTAATATGGGTATGTGTGATTTGGTTACTATTTCTAGCATACTGAGTAGTCACATAAAAGCTGATTCATTGGCTTGTGGTGGTAGTAGCTGTTAGTATTGATGTAAAGCACGAGTTCATCCATCATTGGATAGGCCTAGTTTAAAAATTCACTCTTATTTCTAGCAGGTTGAGCAATCATTCAGAGTAGCAATCTACAGCCAGGGCTCTGTGCATTCCTGGATTCCATGAGCTATCTTTTATCGGTTACTTGTTTCAATCACTGGACTGCAGACATGCTGGAGCACTGCTGTGAAGGGTTGTCGTTGAACAAATCACCTCCAATATATTTTGTTTTTTTAAGTCTGGTACTTATTTTATCTTTAGTTGAATTGCTAAGTTATGGGAACACAAACAAACCAACACAAGTTGTCAAGTGTTGATGAAGCGGGGATATGCAAACACAATCACATAGACACACATATGACATGGTACCAAACAATTTCCATCAGCCAAATTCACTCATAAAGCGTTGTTTGAACCAGGGCTCTGGTAGAAGATGCTTGCCAAGGTGCCATACAAATGCAAAATAAGCTTCTGAACTGCTTGGCCATACTTGTGCTTATATTCAAAATTTCAAAAGGTTGTGGTGTAAACTATATAGTTGTTGTATATATTTTTCAAGTGAAGGGAAAATGAGTGTTGTTGGTTATTTAAGCCTTTAGAATTTAAACCAGCCATATCCAGTTAGAATATTCTACCTCTTTTATGGTCAAACTGGCCACATCTGGCCTCTCACACCAACACCACAATGTCATTCTAAAAATTAGCAGTTACCTCTTCAAAATCTCAAAGCTAAGAATAAATAAGTACTACTTCTGACTGAATAATGTGAACACTAAAGGGTTAAATCAGATTACAAAGACAAAACTTTCAAAGGTTTAGGGACCATGAGAAAATTCATTTAAATAAAAGGGCTCCTAGATAGCAAAATGGTAGGGAACCACTGATGTAGGGACTCCATCACTGACTTGACAATGATTATAATGAGACTTGAATTTATGATTAAGAAGCCAGTATTCAAGTACCATAATCTCACAGTTATAATCACTAAATAGTTTTTTGATGACAACATTATGATAAATAGCCATATGATAAAATAAAAAAATATCCTTTTTATCCAGTTTGAGTTTCCAGTATTATCTTGCCATAATTTGTGTTATTATTTTTTTATATATATATTTCAAAGAATGTGTTTAAATTGCATCTAGTAGTGGGGTGTGGGGTACTGGTTTAGGAGTTCCAGGGTCTTGGAGTGTGGAACCACTTCTTAGCCACTATTATTTCACAGGTTTACTCTGACAGGGTCCTAGATATGGATTAATTAGCAATTCAACTAGGCAGATGGAGCTTGTTACCTTGGGAGGATCAGGCCACCTAGGGAAAGGAAAACTGACTCCAAATCTCTGCTGCCTTCTGACCATACCCAACTATGGGAAAGATTTTGAGAGTAAACCCTGAGCTAAAATTGGAAGTTGGAGCCCCTGAGGCAGTTTGATGTTGTCTACAACCTTTGTCTGTAAACTCCTGTGATGACAATGGTGCCAAACTGTAATGGCTGTGCTGTTCCTTTGGATCCATCAGTGACATGGAAAAGAGAAGCATACAGCATGCATAAAACCCTGTACTTGATACCATACTGCCAAGTGCTTGGATCCTATGAAACATCCTATACTGGAGAGATAGTCACAGACAACACCGTTCCAGTAGGAAAGACAACTAGGACCTTTATCCATGGTCATTAATGACAAATAGAGGCCATAGAGATTTGATATAATGGTACTGAAATATATGCAGTCAATATTTCAAAATCAGATAAGGTGGCAAGCTGGCAGAATTGTTAGCATGCCAGGCAAAATGCTTAGTGGGCATTTTGTCTGTCTTTACATTATAGCCCTTGACCTTACCAGCTTCTGTCAAACTGTCCAACCCATGCCAGCATGGAAAACAGACAGACATTAAATGATGATGGTGATGATATATATATATATATATATATGTATATATATATGTATATATATATATAAGGATATTATTGCAAACAATAATAACCTTATATATATTCTTATAATTTATTATTCACTTCAATCACCTTTTTAAATTTGCTGTGGCATTAAAAACGGTCATCACGCACATTGTTGAGATGGCCAGTTTCTATGACCCTCGGGTTAGTAAGACTCACTGATGAGAACTAAGTGGCATTTTCACAAAGTTTGAAACTGATGATACAGGTATGTCTGGCTTTTCAATTTATGATTCTTTTTGTTATTGGTACAGGGGCATAGAATTTCTGCTCATTCCCCTGATTTCAATTAATGTGTATCAGCAAAAATTTGCAGTTGTAATCGTCTTCTGACTGGTATTTTTAGTGTGCTGGTGCTACTTGTAGCACCCTTAATTATTAATTAATAATTTTTTACCTTATGGTATTTTTTTATGCATGCTATGCCACTTGATATTACTGTAAATAATAATATCCTTATATATATTTTTATAATTTATTATTAACTTCGATCACTTTTTAAAATTTGCTACAGCATTAAAAATGGTCATTGAGCACATTGTTGAGATGGGCAGTTTCTATGACCCTCGGGTCAGTAAGATTCGCTGATGAGAACTAAATGGCATTTTCACAAAGTTTGAAACTGATGATACAGGTATGTCTGGCTTTTCAATTTACAATTCTTTTCATTATAGAATTTCTGCTCATTCCCCCAATTTCAGTGAAAATTAGCAGTTGTAGTTGTCTTCTGACAGCTACTTTTAGTGTGCTGGTGCTACTTGCAGCACTCTTAATTATTAATTAATATATATATGAGAATTATTAATTAGTATATATATGAAGTGATATCAAAAGTTCCTGGATTAGTTATGTTTAATAAAAAATAATTTATTTATCTAAGTTTTAACATCATCTCCTTTGAAATAATCACCTTGCACAGCAATACACTGGTCTCAGTATTCTTGCCACTTTTGGAATCTGGCCTGAAAGTCATTTTTTGTAAGTGAGTGGAGGACCTTCAATGATTCATTCTTGATCTTGACAACAGTGTTAAAATGGTGATGTCTGAGCTGTGTTTTCATTTTTGGGAAGAGATGGAAGTCTGCAAGAACTAAATGTGGTGAATAGGACGGGTGTGGAAGTGATATCATGTTGCTTTTGGCGAGAAACTCATGAGTGAGGAAAGCTCAGTGACAGGGTGCATTATTGTTGTGAAGAATCCAATTTTTTGGGCCCCACAGATCCAGTTGTTTTTGATGAATGCCCTCCCTGAAACACTTCAAAATGTCACAGCAGAACTCTTGATTGACGGTCTGGCCCTGGGGAGTTGAAATCTCAATGCACAATACTGTGTGTGTCACAAAAAACGATGAGCATGCTCTTGACTGAGCTGTGGCTCTGTCATGCCTTCTTCGGTTGTGGACAACTGCTGCTTCATCTCAGGGTCATACTCGTAGACCCAACTCTCGTCACCGGTGATGATCCTCGACATGAAGGATGGGTCATCAGCAGCATAATGATAGAGATCTTGACAGACTTTGACTCAATGTTCTTTCTGTTCAGTGGTCAGCAGGTGGGGGACAAACTTGGCAGAGATATTATGCATGTTCAATTCAAAGGTCAAGATTGCCTGCACAGACCCATACAACAGACCAACAACATCAGCAATGTCGTTGATTGTCCTCTGACAATCCTCATGCACAAGCTGATGAATTTTCTCCACATTTCCAGGAGTGATGCTCATGGCAGGTTTTCCAGAACACTCATCATTTTCCAGGAATGTTCTTCCACTTTTGAAGCACCAGTGCCACTTAAAACATTGCGTATAACCCATTGCTTTGTCGCTGTAAGCTTGCCAAAGCATACTCAATGTCTCAGTAGCAGACTTCTCAAGTTTAACACAAAATTTCATGTTGGCTTTTTGTTCCTGTCTATAACAAAATCACAGACTACAGTAAAGACGTGATCACAAAAACACAGATTTCACAACTTGTGAAGTAATCACAGGGATATCACTCAGCATACTGCCTCACGAAGGTCACTGCTAGCTCTCACTGCACATGCAACTTTCAGTTTTTGTTTACCAGGTCCACTCACAAGTCTTTGATTGGCTCAGGGCTATAGTAGAAGACACTTGGCCAAGGAGCCATTCAGTGGGACTGGGCCTGGAACCATATAGTCGGGAAGTAAGCTTCTTACCACACAGCCGCAACTTTGAACTGAATCCCCTAAGAGCATGAAAAACCTCGTTAGGTCTGCTGGTATTTGAACTTGGAAATGTAACCAGACCATAACTATTTACTGTAAGTTACTGACCGACTCTTAGCATATCATGCAATGTCTTTTTTTCTTTCTCACTGGGTAACCCAGTAATTAAAATGGAGAAAGTCAGTTGTGAAAGATTTATACTTATATGTGTATGAGTCTGTATAGCTGTGCATGTATGTGTGTGTGTGTATGAGATTTTAATATGCTAATTAACTGAAATGAACTTTTAAAAAATCAAAAAAAATCCCAAAGTATAAGGAAACTTGAATGAAGATGTTGATGGAGATGACATTTTACTATAAGTTAGTAGTTTATCAAGACATCACAGACAGTTTTTCCTCTTCTTATTTTGTCTTTTCTATTTTCTTTCTTTTTTTTCCTTTTCTTCAAATCTGCAATTTATTATACACTCCTGGGTCCAACTCTTTCCCATAAAAATATAAGCTTGGTTGGGTGGCAGAAGGATAAAACATAGGAGGATGGTAGAAGTGTGTGAAAACAGCAGGGATTTGAAAACGTCAGGTGGTGGGGGTGATGTTGGTGAAAGCAAGTGTAAAAACATGATGCTGGTGGCATGATAGTAATGTATAAACATGAAGCGATAGTGGCAGTGGTGACAGCAGTAGAAAAACATGTGGTGGTGGTGGTGATAATAGTGTGAAAACATGTGGTGATGATAGTGATGATAGATGTGTAAAAACACAGTAGTGGGGATTTTAATAGCAGTGTAAAAACATAAATGATGGTGGCGGTGGTCATGGTAAGAGTGCTATGAAAACATGTGGTGATAGTAGTGATGGTGATCATAGTATGAGAATAATTAGTGGTTGTGGTGGTGATGATAGTAATGTGAAAAACATGTAAAAAACATGTGGCTGTTGCAGTATTGGTGATACTAACACGAAAGCATGTTAAAGGTGATTTTGAAGTTGGTGATAGTAGTAAGAAACCATGGAGTAATGGAGGTGGTGTTGGTAGTAAGAAAACATGTGGTGATGTGATAGTGATGGTATTAGTTGTAAGAAAACATATGGTGTTGGTGGTGGAATTGGCAGTAAAAAAAAACATGCGATGTGGTGATGTTAGTGACAAGAAAACATGTGAGGGTGGTGGTGTTGCGTGTGAAAAAAAAACATGTGGTGGTGATGGTGTAAGTAGTGAGAAAACATGGTGGTGGTGTTAGTGGGGAGAAAATGTGATGGTGGTGGTGGTGTTAATGGAGGGAAAACGTGGTGGTGAGATGTTGTGTGAAAAAAATCATGATGAAAACATGTGGTAAAGGCATTAATTATGGTGTGACAACATGGTGGTTTATATATTAAGGGAAGACAAAAACAACATTTGAATATTAGTAGAGGGAAAACAAATGAACATCCATTTTTATTATTTTGGTTATGGTGGAAAAAAAAAAAAAGCAAAACAAATTCCATGCAACATTTTTTTGCATTCCTTTATGTTTGTCATGAGTTCAAACCCAGCCAATGCTGCTCTACATACTTCTGGGAGTTTGATAAAATAAATTTCTGTCATTGGTTTTATTGAGCTGGCTATATCAACCTTCCAAATCTCTGGTCCTAGTCCTGTTAGAGTACTAGGGATTCCATAATCAAATATAGCCATGAAGTATGAACACAGTCTAATGATCAAACCATTAAAAGAATATGGTGTGTACAAAAGTATAGAGTAACCCATCAGATTAATATAAAATTGTTTTGGTTGTTAGGAAGGGCATCCAGTTCTAAAAACCATGTCAAAACATACACTGAAGCCTGGTGCAGTTTTTACCTAGCCAGCTTCTGTCAAACTGTCCAACCCATGCCAACATGGAAAACGGGCGTTAAATGATAATGGTGATGATGGTGATATATATCTTGCTTCCCAACCATGTGGTTTTGGATTCTGTCCCAATGCAAGTGTTTTCTACTCTAGCCCTGAGCTGATGAAAGCCTTGTGACCAGATTTGGTTGAATGAAACTGAAAGAAGCCTAGCACCCAGCACACTCAGTAAAGTGGTTGGTGTTAAGAAGGGCATCCAGCCATACAAACCAGAACCTAGTGCAGTTTTCCTGCTTGCCAGCATGGAAAACGGATGTTAAAAGATGATGATGATATGTATATAAATGAATGTATATTAAAGTTTGTGTGTGCATGTATGCAACCATGCCCAGATATCATGTGACAACTGTAAATTAGCATCATTGTCATTCAAGTGAGGCTGTTCATTTCCAGTGTTTCATAAAAAAACATGACAAGTAATGGGAAAATATCATCTTGCTTGGAAACAAGTGAGGGTTGGAAACAGGAAGGGCAGCTGGACATAGAAATTTTGCATCAACAATTTCTGTCTGATTCATGCAAGCATGGAACAGTTGACATTAAATGATGATGATGATGATGATTGATCAACAGATGATAACACAATAAAAAAAAAAGAAGAAAATTCAATAGTTGTGTAAAGTATTTACATAGATCTCTAAACAAACAACACACACATACACAACCGTATATGTGCAAACGGATACACATTCATATGAATAATAGAACAAATAACCAGAAAATATTGCAGGCTGCACATAATTTCTATGGGATTAAGAATATAAGTTTCATATACTTACCTATAGAGGTACAAAAACACAGCACTGACAAAACTAAATATCAGCACCTACAAATAGAATACAAATAAAAAACATGTTAAATATATATATATATATATATATATATATATATATATATATATATATGATGTAATTCTCAAATAAACATCAAAAAAGCACAGTTCAATAAAGGATTCAATACATTATATATGCAGAGGGTGTATTTTTTTTTAATCAAAGAAGTATGGCTTTATAGGGACGTCACTGCTTCAATAGATATTACATCTCATCACACAGGTCAGAAATAAATGTTGCAAATTCACAACATGAATATATATATATATATATATATATATATATATATATATATATATATATATATATATATATAGGCAAAAAACAAAACAAAAAAAGCAAAAAATGAAAAAGAAGAGTAATAGACCAAATATTCACATTCATTGAGGAAAAGACAGAAAGATAAAAATAAAAAAAACTTATAGAAATATATTGAAGGAAATATTCAAGAAAAATGCATCTTCTATCTTTTCTTTTACTGGTTTCAGCCATTGAATTGTGGCCAAGCTGGGGCACCAACCTGAAGGGTCTAGTCAAACAAATTGACTCTAGTAGCTGTTATTTTAAACCTGGTAGTTATTTTGCCAAACTATTTACTTACAGTGATGTAAACAAACCAACACCAGTTGTCAAGTAGTAGTTGGGGACAAACACAACCACAAATATATGCATACATGGTTTTGATGTATGAGGATCTGACAACCTACACTTTCTTTGTCAGTCATAATGCTTAGGTCAAATGTGACATTTGAGTCTTGCAAAGAAGCCTGCAGATGTCCCAAGTATGAGGATTACAGGTCAGTGCAGGTGGTATATTTGCAGCCCCTTTTCTCTTTTGCCTTGCAGCCCTTAGCCTGTTAATGCTGATTGAAACAAAATCTCTTGTGCCATTTTGACATGACGATCTCCATTTTGCTTGCTCCAAGGCTGCTCAAAGGTGTTGTGAGCTATATTGACTGTTGAGAGGTTACTCTTCAGCTTGTCCTTATATTTTAACCATGATTGACCAACATTCCTGTGCATGTAAAAAGCAGCGTTTGAGTGTGGTTGATGCCAGTGCCACCTGACTGGCTCCTGTACCGGTGGCAAGCAAAAAGCACCATTTGAGTGTGGTTGATGCCAGTGCTGCCTAGCTGCTTTGAAAGGTTTTCAGAAAATCCAGTCACATTTTCGACATGATCGCTTTGAGGCCACCTTTACAATACTAACAGTAAAATATGCATTAATTTTATAATGTGTTTTTTTTTTATTTCTTTGTAGATTGCTTTATACCATGGTGGTTAAACTCATATTGTTTTTATCATTTGAAAATGAATTTAGATCAGACCCACATCAGAACTGCACGCTATAAGAATTCAAAAGAGGCTTTCCAGCAATAGAGACAGTAAGAAGTATTCGTTCTGCTTATGGAAATGAAGATTTCCCTTAAGTTTGATGTCTAAGTTCTGTCACTGCTGAGGTTCTGAAAACTGCATTTGAGGAAAACACAAAACAAACTGCACAAGAATTAGAAAAACAGTTTGATTCAAGTCACACTTTGATCAGAAAACACCTTCATAGGTTAGGAAAAGTGTCTAAAGTTGGTCAGTGGATCCCTCATATTTCTGGCTGTTTCTTATCTTATTGGAAGAGATGCCCTCTGCTTGTCATTGAAAAGCAGACTGTCTACCAAATCTTTCTTGGGAAGAATAGTTCCAAGTGATGAAAAATGGGTTCTTTGTAATCATATCTGATGAAAACAACAATGGTTAGTACTCTATGAAAAAGGAGAAACTATTCCCAAACCAGGACTACACCAGAAAAATATTATTCCCTGTGTTTGGTTAGATATGAAGAATATTATCTGCCATGAAGTGTTAAACCAAAGCAAAACAGTATTGTCACCAATTGGAAGCATTGGACAAAAATTTTCTGAGAAAATATCCATCATTGGTCAATAGTAAAAGGAAATGCAAGACCATATATTTCCCACATCACTTAGGAAGAGAATATGACACTAAACAGAGGTTTTTTCTCATCTTCCCAACTCTCCTGACCTTGCTCTAGCTGACTATTATCTTTTGAGATAATTGCAACATTATTTAGAAACCAAAAAAGTTTATTCACTGTGAAAAGGTTAAAAATGATATTGAGTGTTTCTTTGCTTTGAAACCAGAAGCATTTTATGCCTGAGGGATCAACAATTTGCCATATACATGAGATTATGTTATCAATAATAAAGGGAAATATTATCTTCATTAAATATAACAATTAAGACTAAAGAAGCATTTGTGTGTTTCCCAGCATGAAACACAACATGACTTTCTTTCCAACCATATATATATATATATATATATATATATATATATGCACAAAGCAAAAGCAATGTAAATTGAGATTAGGTGAAGATTGCTATAAAACAAATGAAAACAAGTTCATATGCGTAAGCTATAAAAAAAAATAATTGAATGTATTGGGTAGAAAATTGCATATAAAAAGTATTATTAAAAGTGATAAAAATATGAATTGCTCATATCTAAATTGTAATAATAATAATACCTCTATGCATCATAGAGTTCACATCTTATATCACATGAATTTATTTTACTTTGACACATATGAACATATATACACATGTGCATGTATGCATATATATGTGTGGGTGTGTATACATATGTGTGTGTATACATATATAGATATGTATGTGTGTGTATATGTATACATACATACATACATGTGTGTGTGTGAGTGTGTATATATATATATATATATATATATATATATATATACACATATGTGTGTGTGTGTAGGCAATTATGCGGATAAACAAATTAAATATAACAGCCTGGGTTTGATATATAAAATATATGTGTATACACGTTAACAGAAAAAAAGCAAAGACTGAAGATTTTCAGATGATGAATATTTAAGTATAAATATATAGATATTTATATATTAATAGATCAAACTTATACAGGGTACAAATGACAAAGAAATTTAAAGGGGAGGAGGTAATGTGTTACAAATCCAACAGCTGTTTCTGGAGGCTCAGAGATCCATCATAATGTTGGTAGACGTAGCTCACCAGAATTTGCAGCCAGTAAAGGAAGCAAATAAACATTGGATAAATTAAGCCTACGTCATCAAGGTAGAAACAAATTCTTACATTTCAGATCATGATGCAGATAAGTTTAAAGGTGGAATACGCACACATATGTATAAATATGTGTGTGTATTCATATATATGTATGTGTATTTAAATATATATATATATATATATATACAAATATATGTGCATTTGTGTGTGTGTCTGTGTGTCTATATGTGTAAGCATACCTGCATAAAGATACTGCTTAATTTTTAAATAGTATCTGTTTGTGTATAAATATGTGTAAACACTATGCACTTGTCTCTGTGCATAATATGTGTATATATATAATGTTTTTAATTTAGATATAAACTGATGTCTTCTTCATATCTAAATGCAAGAAACATTAATAAACAAAGAACGAACTCAATATATGGTGTAAAGTTAAGGTAGCAAGCTGACAGAAATGTTAGCATGCCGGGTTTAAATTCCACCAAGGTTGATGTAATTGACTTATCCTCACCCCGAAATTGCTGGTCTTGTGCCAAAACTTGAAATCAATATATGGTGTAAAGCCAGATATTTATTTTAAGAAAGTGGTTGATAGGCGTAGGAGTGGCTGTGTGGTAAGTAGCTTGCTTACCAACCACATGGTTCCGGGTTCAATCCCACTACGTGTCACCTTGGGCAAGTGTCCTCTACTATAGCTTCTGGCCGAACAAAGCCTTGTGAGTGGTTTTGGTAGACAGAAACTGAAAGAAGCCCGTCGTATATATGTATATGTATATACATATGTGTTTGTGATTGTTCCCCCACCATCGCTTGACAACCGATGCTGGTGTGTTTACGTCCCCGTAACCTAGCGGTTCGGCAAAAAGAGAGCGATAGAATAAGTACTAGGCTTGCAAAGAATAAATCCTGGTGTCAATTTGCTTGACTAAAGGTGGTGCTCCAGCATGACCGCAGTCAAATGACAGAAACAAGTAAAAGAGAGGAAAAGATTGAGAATCCCAGTTTCTGCTGAAGATACTTACTAAAACTGATAAACCTGTCAGGTGAAACTTTTTTTTATAAAATATGTGTAAGAAGAATGTGTAGTAAGAAGCTTGCTTTGCAACCACATGGTTTTTAGTTCAATCCTACAGTACTGCTTCTGGGGCAAGTGACTCCTGCTACAGTCTCAGGTCAACCAAAACCTTGTAAGTGGATTTGGTTGACCGAAACTTAAAAAAGCCCATTGTAAACATACACAAACACATGCATGTATGTAAGTGTATGTGTCTTGGTATTTACCTGTGTTCCCACCACTTGACAACTGGTGTTGGTTTGTTTATGTCCACATAACTTGGCAGTCTGTCAAAAAGACTGACAAAATGTGCTGGACTTGAAACAAAAAAGTACTAGTGGTTGATTTGTTTGACTAAACCCCTTTAAGGGTTATATATATGTATATATTTATTATTCTTATACAACAATGTTGTTGACAGTAACTTCAAAATTTCAACCAGCTAAGCTATCGTCAAACTGTAAAATTTTTTTTGTTATAAATGATAGTAAAAACAAGCATTTATATATATGTATGTATGTATGTATGTGTATATATATATATATATATATATATATATATATATATATGTGTGTGTGTGTGTGTATTTATGTATGTATGTATGTATGTATACACACATACATGTATGTATGTAGGTATATATATACACTGGTTTTAGTATATATGAAGTAGGGTTAACAAGGTTTGCCACTGTCATTATTTTACTCTCCCAACTCCATTATTTTCATTACCATCCTTACCAGCTGTATTCTTTGGGTGCTGTTTTTACAAGATACAAAAGAAAGCAATGTAATCACGAAGGGAGTTAAAACAACTTGCAATACGAATCATGCATTTGTTCACTTGTCCTTCCTGCTTCCTTCTCATGTAGAACAGACAACATGCATTTCACTGTTGGAAACAGCAGAATCACTATGTAATAGATAGGTGTTTTGAATATTTTATCGCCACCACCACCACCACCAAATTTATGACACCCAACAACAAGCATTAAACACTGTGACTATCACCACAGACAATTGGCACTACTACTGCTATGCTCTCGGTTATTATTATGACTTTCCCCATTGGTACCTTCTCAACGAATTCTTTGGCTTATCCTCACACCAAATATATATATGTGTGTGTGTGTGTAAATATATATATATAAGTGCAGGAGAGGCTGCGTGGTAAGTAGCTTGCTTACCAACCACATGGTCCCGGGTTCAGTCCACTGCGTGGCACCTTGGGCAAGTGTCTTCTACTATAGCTTCGGGCCGACCAAAGCCTTGTGAGTGGATTTGGTAGACAGAAACTGGAAGAAGACCGTCGTATATATATATATTTATGTATATGTATGTGTGTGTGTATATGTTTGTGTGTCTGTTTGTCCCACCCAACATCGCTTGACAACCGACGTTGGTGTGTTTACATCCCCATAACTTAGCGGTTTGGTAAAAGAGACCGATAGAATAAGTACTAAGCTTACAAAGAATAAGTCCTGGGGTCGATTTGCTTGACTAAAGGTGGTGCTCCAGCATGGCCACAGTCAGATGACTGAAACAAGTAAAAGAGTATATATACATACACACATATATAAATCGTCATCATTGATGATTTATATATACGTATATACATATAAATATACGTACTTACACACACACTCACACACAGAGACATCAGACTCAGCAACAATACCCCAGTCTCGCACCATTTCCGCTCTACCCGTCATTCTTTAAAACACCTGTCAGTGTTCGGATTGTCCTTGTACAGGGGGCATTCGGACTCCCGTCGTTGCTGTGAACATGAATTAATCTTCTCTCTTCACTCCTTTGCACCACATGGGTTCAACTCTCCTCCCGTCTTCATCTAGCCCTCCTCTTCTCTCCTTCTCACACCTACTTCCTCCCACTTACCTCTCCTCTCTTGCTCTGACACCTACTTCTCTTCACTCCTACCCACCTTCTCCCTTCATCCCCTCCCTCGTTACCCCACCCCTACACATTTCAACCCCACCATCCCTATACATCCCACCCTACTCACCCTTGCTTCCCCCACACCCCAACACACACCACCATACCACACCACACCACCCTGTGCACACTAACACTGACCACTTCCCAGCACCCACACCATCATTCACACACCTACACATGCACAGGTCAAAGTCACCAGCCCCTTTCCACACGCACATACACACTCTCACATATACACGCACATGCATCTTCGTCTTGGGATCACCACTACTTTATTATCTCCCCTTTTTACTAGCTCTCCTGTGTGACACCTCTGTTTGGCATTTGCCATGATAGATCACTAGCCACTAAACCTTTTTTATTTTCTCTCCCTGTTTATTTCTGTGTTCCTTTCTGTCGAAAAGCGTAGGCTCGAAACGTAAAAGATTTTCTCACTTCCTGAGCGTTAAACTAATATGTCTGTTTGTTGTTCACACACCCGTCTTCATCTCTTTGTAAATTCTCACTATACATACATATATACACATATGCAAATACACATATAAATATACCACACACACACACCACCTCCCCACCACCACATATACATATATATATATACATACATACACACTACTTGGATTAACAGGTTAGTGATATTTATAACCAACCAGAATGAGATGATAACTATATAACTCTAATTACATGCTATTTTTTTATGTCTGGGTGAGAGTCATTCTATTGCAGACACATGACCTCTATTAGGTCAAAGAGAAAGGTTACCAAATCCAATTTTAGTACATTTATTTTGACAAGAGAAAACAAAATTCTCTAGAATGGATTTATATTTTTTAATTCACATTTAAATACATGATAAATTGATTCACAAACCTATCCAGTCACACATTTTCCCACAAAAACTCCTACAAACAGTGGTGAAGCATAAAAAGCTGAGATGATATGGTTAAATAATGAGATCCAATGGCTTTGTGAGGGCAATTCTTCAAGGAACTATACGAGGGGGTGTTGAAAAGTTCCTGGCTTTGGGTAAAAGAAAATAAAGGAGGATCAGTTAATTATGACTTTATTCAAGATATTGCCCTCTCAGATTCAAACACTTATTGCAGCGGTCCTTCATTTTTTCGAAGCCCTGTAAAAGGGCTCTGAAGCCAGGAACTTTTCAGCACTCACTTGTAGATGGAGAAATAAGAAGAAATAGACAAAGGAAAAGATGGATGAATGGACAAATCCAAGCTCTTGTACACTGCCATGACATATGGAGAAGACTGGTGTGCAATAAAGATATGTTTGTGTGTGTATTTTGTTGGTAAAGAGTATGTTTACATACACACAGTTTTTTAAAATCCTCTAACCTTGACCTTAATAAAATTCACACTAACAAAGTCTCTCTTGCATGGAAGACAATATGAAATACAGACACTCTTTGAATCAACAAAATGAACTTGACAAGAAACAAATTGATTAAATTGATGCAGTCTACATATAAACAACCCTAAAACTAATAAAACAAAACACCTAAATATACACTTCACCAACAAATTTAATGAAAGCAAACACTAGGTCACAAAAATATCCAGCAAAGAGGCATAAAAATAACAGCCAGTCAATGAATATGGCAGAAAAATCATGAAAAGACACAAAAAAGAGGATACACTCACAACAACAAAGATAAAAAAACTACCATACTTAGTTATAATGGTAATCACCTAAAGATTGCAGTGGCATGAAACTTCAGTTGTGTGATAAACATTTAATTTAAATAAAATATGTATGTGTGTGTACCCACACATACGCACAAACATATACATAAATATATATAAAGAGACTAGCTAGTTCCTGAGTCATTGCTCATCATCAGTCTGTATAAATCTCTCTGATCTATGGATGCATCTATGGATGCTGGCTTTGCTGGCTGGAGGTGGTTATCTCCCCCTTTGTAAACATAAGGATACAGGAAATGTGTCAAGGCCGACAGGAAGCGGTGCTTCCTAGGGCTAAATAACAATAGTATTTTTCCCTTTCATGGGACTGTCACATTAAGTTGACAACATACCACCACTTTATCATGTTACTACTGTATAAACCTCTGAGAGATTTAGAAATGTATTATTTCTATAAATATATATGTATACATAAAATATACAAAGTGTAATATATATAGCTCATTGTATGCATGTATGTGAATGTGAATGTGTGCACATATATATATATATATATATATATATATATATATATGGAAAAAATGAATAGAAATGGCTTTTCTGGTAAATTTTCCACTTTAATAATTATATATTTCACCTAATAATCTAGAAACCTCTCATTATTAAAGTCCAAAAATTATCAGAAAAGTCATTTCGATTCATTTTTTCAAATATGTAATACTGTACCAAGGACTCCCTATTTCCTATTCTACTATGTATATACATATATATATATATATATATATATATATATATATATATATATATATATATATATATATAAAGAACTAGAGGAGAAGTTTCAGGTGTCGAAGCAAGGTCTAGAATTGAAGGGCCTTAAAGTAATTCTAGCAAAAACCAAGTAGGAAGGCAGACAAAGCACAAATCCCTTCGGGTAGATGGCCCTGCTCAATCTGTAGAAAAGGCGTAGGTAGAAACTCCATAAGATGTACCTGATGCAAGCTATGGACACATAAGAGGTGCATCAATATTAAAGGAAGGCTAACTGGGAAGATAGTTTTTGTGTGTGGCAATGAACAGGGGCAATAAACACTGAAAATGTGCAGAAAACAGCTTCCATCAAATGCCAGGGGGAAAAAACTAGTAGTTGATAGCTTTTGTTACCTAGGTTACCAAGTTAGTAGCAGAGGTAGATGCTCTGAGAGCATAGCCGCTAGAATAAGAATAGCCTGGGCAAAGTTCAGAGAGCTCCTTCCTCTGCTGGCAACTAATAACCTCTCACTCAGGATGAAAGGTAGACTGTATGATGTGTGTGTGTGTGAACTGCCATGCTTCACAACAGTCAAACATGGGCCATGACTGCTGAGGACATGCATAGGCTTGAAAGAAATTAAGCTAGTATGATCCGCTGAAAGTGTGAGTGCCCTGAAAGAAAAGTTGGACATAAGAAGCAACAAATGTGGTGTGCAAGAGAGACGATTGTGCTGGTATGATCATGTGTTGCGTATGGATGAGGACAGTTGTGTGAAAAAGTGTCACTCCCTAACAGTGGAGGGAACCTGTGGAAGACGTAGACCTAGGAAGTCCTGGGATGAGGTGGTGAAGCACGACCTTCGAACTTTGGGCCTTACAGAGGCAATGACGAACAACCGAGACCTATGGAGATATGCAAGCGAAGTGAGACAATAACCATGGCCTATGCCAGCATAGCATAATCGGCCCGTTTAAGAGTACTCTTCAATCATTGGGCAATAAACTGTGCTTGAAAAGATCTGTTGAGTCAAGTGATATCATTGTTAGGGCCAATGCCAGTACTGCCTCACTGGCACTCATGCCAGTGGTATGTAAAAAGCACCATATGAATGTAATCAATGCCAGTGCCACTTGACTGGCTCCTGCACTGGTGGCATGTAAAAAGCACCATTTGAGCGTGGTTGATACCAGTAATGCCTGACTGGCTTTTGTGCCAGTGGCACATAAAAAGCACCTACTACATTCTCGGAGTGGTTGGTGTTAGGAAGGGCATCCACTGAAGAAACCTTGTCAGATCAGATTGGAGCTTGGTACAGTCTTCTGGTTTGCTAGTCCTCAGTCAAACTGTCCAACCCATGCCAGTATGGAAAGCGGACGTTAAACAATGAAAGCTGTAAAAGATATTTTTTATTGAGTACATAAACAAACTGCTTGGGCAGTAGTGATGTTTGTTTATATCTTACGTCCTCCATAAACAACATGCCTTGCATCCTGGCACTTTGTCCTGCAAAGGCCAGGGGGTTAAAGTACTTTCCTTGAAAATAAGTAAGGGTTGGTATCCACAGAATACTGCATCAAAAAGTCTCATCTAGCTCATACCAGCATGTAAAAAGTAGATATAAAAATGATGTGTGTGTGTGTGTGTGTGTGTCTGGCTTGCCTGATGGCCCTGTAAACATCCATGTGGAATTCCAAAGTAGCAAGATCCACAAACCTAACAACCCTGGCCGCCCCATTGTCTCTGCTTGCAATTGCCCCACCGAACTCATTTCAAAATACCTCGACCATATCCTATCCCCGTTAGTTGCTGCCCTCCCATCCCACATACACGACACCAACCACGCCCTTCGCCTCTTCAATTCCTTTTCCTTCCCTCCCGGCCCCTCACACCTCCTCTTCACCCTGGACATCAAATCCCTATACACGGTGATTCCACACAACGATGGTCTCTCAGCCCTCCAATACTTCCTTGACCGCCGCCCTGACCCCACACCTAGCACCCCTACCCTGCTTCGTCTGGCAGAACTCGTCCTCACCCTCAACTGCTTCACGTTCGCCGGAGATACCTACCAACAGGAATCTGGGGTCGCGATGGGGACGAGAATGGGGCCCAATTACGCCAACCTCTTTGTTGGTTACATTGAGGCCCAAGTATTCTCCCAATTCTCCGGTCCGACCCCGGAACTATACGGTCGCTACATAGATGACTGTATAGGAGCCACCTCCCTCTCCCGCGAACAGCTCTGCCTTTTCATCTCCTTCCTCTCCAACTTCCACCCCGCTCTTGACTTTACTTCCACCATCTCTGACACCTCTGTCAACTTCCTCGACATCTCTCTTTCCATCAACCCCCCCTCTAACTCTCTCACTACCTCCGCCTTCTTCAAACCCACTGACTCCCACCTCTACCTCAACTTCTCCTCCTCCCATCCATTCCACACCAAACGAGCCATCCCCTACTCCCAGTTCCTCCGCCTCCGACGTTTGTGCAGCCTGGACCAGGATTTCGAGACCCAGTCCCAGTATCTTGCTCGTCTGTTCATGCATCGAGGATACCCCTCCCACCTTGTCCAATCCGCCCTCGCCCGCGCTCGTCGAATCGACCGCACCACCGCCCTCTCTCCTCCCCCACACCAATCCCCTAACCGTACCCCCTTCCCACTCCGTTTCCACCCCGCCACCCTACCCCTTCGTCGGAGGATCCTACGGGCCTTCCGTCGCCTCCAGCTCGATCCCACTACCCACCCCATTTTCCCCAACCCACCCCTATCCGCTTTCAAACGCGCCCGCAACCTACGCGATCTACTGGTCCGCAGTACCTTCTCCTCTTCCTCCCCACCCCCACCCGGCTCCTTCCCGTGCTCCAGATCCCGCTGTCACACCTGCCCCTTCATCACCAACACTACCTCTGTCACCGGATCGAACCTACAAACACTTCACATTCCACACAGTTTCACCTGCACCTCCTCCAACCTTATTTACTGCATCAAATGTACCCTATGCAACCAACTCTACGTGGGGCAGACGGGCCGCCGGCTGGCCGACCGTTTCACCGAACACCTAAGGGACGTTCGGCTAGGTTCGGACTCCCCTGTCGGCCGTCACTTCCAACTGCCCAACCACTCTCCCTCTAACATCTCCGTTTTTGGCCTCGCCCTGCACCATGGGTCCACTCCCTCGCGACTCCACTTGGAGCAACGCTACATTTTCAACCTTAATTCTTCTTTCCCCTTCGGACTCAACACAGCCTTCTCTTCCTTATGACTCTCCCCTTTACGTCCCTGCAACACTTTACATAATTTTTTTTTTTTTTTTTTAACCCCCCCCTCGTCCCCCTTACATTATATCCATTATTCTCTTGTTATTAGACTTACTTTTTTCTACTTTTTATCTCACCACTACCTACACGCACAAATACCCACACACCTTACATATATACCGCCCACATACATATACCGCCCACATACATGACAAACATACATACGCGCCCTCACACACACATAGCCGAACGCACATATATACACACACACACACCCATATATACGCGCACGCCTACATACACAGCCGCATACACATGCACACACATACACACAGGAGTGCACACACAAAATAACACACATACCTGGCACACATACGCACGCACACACATAAACATACACATACACACCCCTCACATACATAAAACCACACACACACACACATACACACATACACGACACACATACACATATACACACAGGCACACATACACATATACACACATGCACACACACCTCTCACATACACAATACTCACTCATATACATAACACATACGCACGCACGAAAACATACACAATATACACATACACGCACGCACAAAAAATATACACACACGCGCACACGGAAACACATACAGACATACATACACACACACACACACCTGTACCTAACACTCACAATCCCACACACACACGCACATCCACACATATACACACACACTCACACACCCACATACACACACTTTTCACCAACACTACACACTCACACAGACACGCATACAATCATACACACATGGGCATAAACAACACACGCATATACAATAGCAAACGCACGCACACACACGTACACAGCAACGCACATACACACAACATACACATACACACAAACACACACGCACGCACAGAAAACATACACATACACACACGCGCACATACAAAATACACACACACACGTACACGTACCTAACACCGACAACCCCACACAAACACGAACACACACACACCCAAACAACCACCTGTTGACCTTCTACCTACACTGTCTACAGCGTCCACTAACCAGTCCTGCTACTAATTTCTTCCACTACGTCATACACACACACACACACACAAACACACTAACAGATAAACCACCAAACCATGCACACACACACACACACACACACACATACATACGCACACACACGTTCTGTTATCACACACACACTCGCAGACTTACGCACGCGCACCGATATTTATCTCCCTTTTTCACTCTCCTATCTTAGAAAGAACTTTTCCCCCACTACCTCCTCTTCCGGTCTTTTCATCATGTAACCTCGTGGGCATCGGTACCATTTTCCTCTTTCTCCGTTCTTCCATTCTCCGAACTTTCCATCTTTCCGACGAAGGGCTACGCCCGAAACGTCATACACTCTCTCTTTCCTTTCCTGAGCGTCCAATAATACTATCCATATCACGTCCTCACTTTGTTGTTTTTTTGTTTTTTTGTTATTGTGTTTTTGAACTATATATATATATATATATATATATATACCTTGCTTACCAACCACATGATTCCGGGTTCAGTCCCACTGCGTGGCACCTTGGGCAAGTGTCTTCTACTATAGCCTCGGGCCGACCAAAGCCTTGTGAGTGGATTTGGTAGACGGAAACTGAAAGAAGCCCGTCGTATATGTGTGTGTGTGTGTGTGTGTGTGTGTGTGTGTGTATGTTCGTGTGTCTGTGTTTGTCTCCTCAACATCGCTTGACAACCGATGCTGGTGTGTTTACATCCCCGTATCTTAGCGGTTCGGCAAAAGAGACCGATAGAATAAGTACTAGGCTTCCAAAGAATAAGTCCTGGGGTCAATTTGCTCGACTAAAGGCGGTGCTCCAGCATGGCCGCAGTCAAATGACTGAAACAAGTAAAAGAATAAAAGATATATATACATATATATATATATATATATATACACACACACACATTTATATGTAGTACATATGTTTGTGTATGTGTGTATGTATATATATATATATATATATATATATATATATATATATATATATATATTACAAATTAAAAGGGTAAAGGATTATCAATTTATTAATTAATAAATCAATTAACAATTAATAATTTTTACCAAGCCCATCGGTATGAAAGCACCATTATTGGTGGAGAACTTATTTAAAAGCTCATATATATTTATAAACATAATTAAGGGATCAGCAGCTGATCCCTTAATTATGTATATGTATATATATATATATATATATATATATATATATATATATATACATAGTACGTTTGTGTTTGAATATATGTACACACACATGTATGTGCACTTTTAGAATTGGTTAGGTTTCAAAATCAAGGGCCACTTTGCAAATAACAGCAGGCATTCTTCAGACATGTATCATTCTTGCAATGAAAATTGGCCAATTCAACAAAAGGACATAATAACAAGGAATTTTCCTTCGAACAAAATTTGCAGTTCCTCAATGGCAAACTTTGTTCCATAATTTAGGGATCTCCTAGCCTGAGCTGCAAGTGTTGTGTAATCTCAAGTCATCCAACATATGATCAAAGGGGTTTAA